>NW_011495057.1:5408198-5461047 GCF_000754665.1 Bison bison bison | reverse complement strand
AGCTTAATTTTTAGCACAGGTAATAATACTTTGATGTTGTTAGAACATTAAGGATTGCAAAAAGCAATACAAAACCCATCTCCAACTTGTCTTCTTGCTGTGTTTTATGCAAATAAAAGCCAATGTAAATACATACTTTCCCCTTCTTTTCTATGCAAGTAGAACCTTGCAGTACACACTGTCCTATTTTATATTAGTTTTTTTTTTTAATGAAAGCGTTTAAAATTTTATTTAGATTTATGGTACGGACTTTTCTTCAATATTGGCATCTTTTCAGAGTGTTTCAGAATGTTTTAAGTGTTTGATGAACATGATCATGTTTATTTGGTCAGTGTGATGATGGTGAAGCTTGTGTTAACTTCTGTGAGTTTTCTTTGTTTACTTTTCTAGTTACTCAGCTCCCTATTTTTACCTGCCCATGAAATGCTGATGATCTATCCTTGAACATTTTTTTTTTTTTTACCATACACACCCATTCTGGGAGATTTCACTCACATTCCTGGTTTTTTATATTCTTGACTTGAAGATCCCCCTCTGTATTCTTGGGCTTCCCTTGTGGCTCAGCTGGTAAAGAATCCGCCTGCAATGCGGGAGACCTGGGTTCGATCCCTGGGTTAGGAAGATCCCCTGGAGAAGGGAAAGGCTACCCACTCCAGTATTCTGGCCTGGAGAATTCCTTGGACTGTACAGTCCATGGGGTCAAAAAGAGTCAGACACAGCTGAGCGACTTTCACTTTCACTTTCTCCATATTCTTGGTTCCCAAATAGTATCTTCTTGCCCGGGTGTGCACCGTGAATCTAGCTTCCATTTGGCATACCCAGTTTGAATATTCCTCACCACATGATGTGGGCAAAACTCATCTCTCAAGTTTCCTCTGTTCCCTGCTGTTAAAGGGGAAAAAAGTGCACAGCCTGCATTTTCGTATTTCCTGTCTCAAGTGAGTAGTATAAACACTGAGTTCTTTACTGAGAAACAGTGATCATCTCAGACTACGCGCTTTTCTTTCACCAGCCACAGCTGTCTTCTTTCTCTTCTACCTTAATAAGTGCTGCAAAATAAAAGGTGTCTAATTAAGACATTTTGGTATTAAAAACAGAGCAAGACAGCAGGTGAAACGGTCTTCTGAAATGTCTATCTGTATTTTATATGCCAGAGCATTCTATAAATGAAATTAAAGACAACAGTAATTCTGCAGTATAATTATATGCTATTTTAGAAGTATGTATATTTCAAGTACATTTGAAACAGAAGTGATTAGTTCTTCTATTGAGGATTAGAGAAGGTTTCATAAAGGAGGTAACCATGCATTTCATAGAGAATTATTTTATGGGAACCCATTTCTCTACGCTAATATAGGGAGCATTTTGTCAACACTGTTGCCTATCTTGTCTTTTCAGACTGCTAGGAAAAATCATGATAGGTATTTGCTGGATAGCATGAATGAGGAACCGAGGAGACCTTCCTAAACTGTTTCAGATTTGTGTAAAACTCATTTTGGGAGACTGGTTTTAGGACTAGGAAGTAAGACAAATAATGATATGGATGGGGCTTTTGTATCCACTCTTGGTTGATTCATCAAGACTCTTGTGTGTGTCTAAGGATCATCTCTTTATCAGTTTTTGGAAGTATTTATATGTGTATATGTGTCTATATGTAAAATATATGTAGCCTGTTTTAAATAATTTCCTTTTAATCTGTTTCTTTATGTCACTTGATTGCCTCCTTTGGGGAATTATTTTAGTGACAGTTAAACTAATGATATTTATACAGGTCAAAGATTATTAAACTAAAGTTTGTATTTTTCAGTTTTTTAAAATATTCTAAAGAAATAGTGAAGATATTTTATAGTCAGAATTATTTTTAGTTTTATAGTAAATTGTTTAAATTTGATGGCTTCTTAATTTTTTCCCTAAGTATCAGATGCCTGCTGTGTGTTAGGCAATAGTTAATTACTTTACCAAAACACAAATACTCCTGCTCTTTTGGATTTTATGTTGTACCAAGCAAGGCAGGCATGATAAATAATTAAATCATGTTGCCTGTTAGGAGATAGAAAGAGCTAAGGAAAGGCAAACAAATAGGAGAGGAAGAGGTGTATTAGAAATACTGGAAGCTGGGATGGAGTTTATAATATGAAATTAGAGTGGTCAGGGTAGACCTCTTGGAGAAGGTGAAGTCTGAGCTAAGACCTGAGAAAGTGTTTTAGGCAGAGGAAACAAGCAGTGGAAAGCTCCTGAAGTGAGACTGTGCCTGGCTTGTTCAAGGGACAATGGGAAGGTTGTTGTGGCTGGAACAGAATAAGGTAAGGAAGATGTGTGAACAGAGCCTAATAGCAGGCTGTTGTAAGGACTTTGTTTTTCTCTCTGAAACCAGAAGCTCATGGAGGATTTTGAGCCAGAGAGTGGACTGATGTTTAACAAGTTCATTCTGATTACTTTGTGGAGAATTTACTATATTGATGTTTAACAAGTTCATTCTGATTACTTTGTGGAGAATTTACCATGGAGGAGCGTGGGTCGAAGCAGGGAGTCCTCAAGGAGGCTTTTGCAGTAATCATGAGCATACGTGGTGATGGTGGCTTGTACTAGGGTGGTAGCAGAGGAGTTGGTAGTAGAAGTCAAATTGTGGGTTTGTTTTGAAGGTACAGCCCAAAGGATATGTTGAAAGTTGGATGTAGGAGGCAGTATGTAAGAAGAGGTGTAAAGGATGCCCCTGTTGGTTTTCAGCAGAGCAAATGGATGATGAAATTGCCATCAGCTGATAGATAGTGTTGGATAAAGGGATTTGAGGCTGAGGCTGAGATGTCAGGGACTCAGTGTTGTAGATTTTAAGTTTGAGTGTCTAATATTTTTCCAAATGGAGGTGTGGAGTTGAGTAGGCAATTTTGACAATCAAAAATCATGATCCCACCAGGCTCCTCTGTCCATGGGCATTCTCCAGGTAAGAATACTGGAGTGTATTGCCATTCTCTGTCCCCTGCGGGGATCTTCCCAACCCAGGGATCAAACTCAGGTCTCCTGCGTTGCAGGTGGATTCTTTACCTGAACCACCAGGGAAACCCCAGTTTTTCGTAACAATTATTTATTGAGTACCTCTACTTGATAGTTCAGATGGTAAAGAATATGCCCACATTGCCAGAGACCGAGGTTGGATCCCTGGGTCGGGAAGATAAGGAAATGGCAACCCGCTCCAGTATTCTTGCCTGGAGAATCCCGTGGAAAGAGGAGCCTGTCGGGCTACAGTCCATAGGGTTGCAAAGAGTCGGACACGACTGAGCAATTAACATTTCACTTCTATTTGATACTAGATGATTCGGGGCTACATTGATAAGCAAATATAATTATGGGCTCAGTCCTTACAGAAATTAACATATAGTGTGGTAGACAGATGTTAATTAAGTAACTATGCAAACATTTTTAGTAACAGTTGCAAATGCTTTGAAGGAAGGGCATCTAGGACTAAGGGGGCAGATAATGGGGCCTGATGACCCTGAGGGTAAGGGAAGGCTTTCTTGAGAAAATGATGTTTGAGCTATAATTTATATAGAATAAAATTCATTCATTTAAATTGTATAGGTGGATGAATTTTGACTAATCCTTGTGACCACCGCTACAGGCAGGATATAGAATAATGCTATCATTCCAAAAAAGTTCTCTGATGCCTGTTTTTTGCCCACTTTCAACTGGGTTGTCTTTTAAATTGATTTGTAGGGGTTCTTCCTATATTCTAGATACAGATCTTTTACTGACTATGTATATTGCAAATACTTTCTTCCAGTTTGCACATTACCTTTTTATTCTCTTTATGGTGTCTTTGGATGAACAGTTTCTAATTTAAGTGAAATCCCAGTTTATCAGTCTTTTTCTTTTCTTTTCAGTGTCTTGTTTACAAAATACTTTCTTGTATAAGGGTCATGAAGATATCCTTGCTTCTGAAAGTTCGTTTATCCATGATTCATTGCAGATTAAATTTGTTTATGATCTGAGCTAGGAGTCAGGGTTCATTTTTGTTCATATGATGTTCAGTTTATCCAGTACCATTTATTGGAAAGATCAGTTTTCACCCACTGAATATAAATCATTTTGTTGTAAAGTGACTGTGTGTGGGGGGCTGTTCTTCAGTTCTTTGATTCTGTTGGTCTGTTTATCAGTCCTTGCATCAGCCACATACCTGAACACTGCACATCAGGTAATGTTGTTCTTCTAGAGTCCTGGCTGTTCTAAGTCTTTTGTATTTCCATGTAAATTTTAGAGTTAGTCTGTTAATTTCTGCAGAAAGCCTGCTGGGATTTTGATTGAGATTACATAAAATGTCTAAGCCAACATTGGAGAAACTGATACATCTCCACAATATTTAGTCTTCCAGTCAGTGAGGATGACATATCCCTCTGTTTAGTAAACCCCTTAATTTCTCTCAACAATGTCGCAGTGTAGAAGTATTGTACTTCTCTTGCTAGATTTATCTTCTAGCTATTCACCTTTTTGGGATGCTATTATACATGGTATCATTTTCAAAATTTTAGTTTTCTAGTTTATTGGAAATGATAGAAATTATATATATACACGCACATATATAGGTGTGTATATATATATGTGTGTGTATATATGTGTGTGTGTATATATATATATATATACCTGTTTGTGTCTAGTTACTTGACACCTGTGTCTAGTTACTTTAGTGATTCTAACAGTTTGTTAAAGATTCTCTTGTTTTCTATGCACTCAATCATGTTATCTTTGAATAATAATTATATGTCATTACCAATCTTTTATTTTTCCCCCTGCTTTATTCTTTTTTTATACTGTTGATTTGTCTGTTGGTTTGTTTATTTTGCTGAATATACGGTGTTAATGAATATACTTGTCTTGTTCCTGAATTTTTATTTTCTTCCTGAAAGTCCACTATTTTCATCAATAAAAGATGATATTGAGTATACATTTTATTTTGTAAACTAGATCTATTAGGTTAAGGATGTTCCCATTCTTAATGTTTTAAAGTCTTCAGTGGATGTTGAATTTTAACAGATAATTTTCCTTTATTGAGATGATTATATGAATTTTATTGTGTAATTTGGTGAGTTACAATGATTAATTTCCAAAAGTTAAATTAGCCTGCTTTCCTGAAATAAATTCCATTGTTTATATAATGCATCATCTTTTTTATGCAGTCTGAATCTGATTTGCAAAATTTTGTTTAGGATTTTTGTGTCTGTTCATGAGAAGTATTGGCGGGTAAATTTCTTTCTTGTGATGTCATTGTCAGGTTTGGTATCAGAGTTTTGGTGACCTCATTAAGACTTGGAAATTGTTCCCCATTTTTGTGTTCTCTAAAAGATTGCATATGGTTCCTTGAGTTCTGTACTTGTCTTATTTTATTTCCTTCATTATACTATTTGGGGTTTGATTGCTGTATTTTCCTGACTACTGCAGATGGAAACTTATTAATTTTTCAACCTTTCTTAAAAATGCATTTTAAAAATGCATTTTCAAGCTATAAATGTTCATGGTTTAGCTGTATCTCATTTTTTTTTTTTTCTGGGCTGCTGCTGCTTTTTTAAAAAAAAAAATTTATTTATTTGGCTGTGCTGGGCCTTAGTCTCAGCATGGGGGATCTAGTTCTCTGACCAGGGATTGAACCTAGGCCCCCTGCTTTAGGAGCTCAGAGTCTTAGCCACTGGGCCACCAGGGAAGTTCTTGTCTCACAAATTTTGAGACCATTCATTCATTTAGCATATTTTCTAATTTCCATTGTGATTTCTTCACTAACAGGTTATTAGTTTTCTGTTACTGATTTTGAGTTTAATTTCACTGTTCTCAAAACATGTAACATGTGATTTCAATCATTTGTTATTTGTTGACTTCCTCTGTGGCCCTGTATATAGCCTAGTTTGGTCTACATTCCTTGAGTGTTTGAGAAGAATGTGTATTATGCAACTGTTGTATATAGTAGTTTGCTGCTGCTGCTGCTGCTGCTGCTAAGTCGCTTCAGTCGTGTCCAACTCTGTGCGACCCCATAGACGGCAGCCCACCAGCCTCCCCCGTCCTTGGGATTCTCCAGGCAAGAACACTAGAGTGGGTATAGTAGTCTAATCATGTTAATTAAATTGAGTTGTTAATAGTGTTGTCAAATCTTATATTCTAAGGCTTTTTATTGTTATTAGATGTTTTTTTGTCCTGTCAGTTACTAGAAGTATATTAAAATCTCCAACCATTATTATGGATTATTCAGTTTTTCCTTTTGATTCTGTCAACTCTTACGATATAGATTTTGAAGCTGTGTTATAAGATGTATGCAAATTTATGATTGTTATATTCCTGGTTAATTGGTCCTTTTATTATAATAAACTGTCCCTTTAGTTTTTCTAGTAGTAATAGTTTTTGATTTGTCAACTGATATATAGTGACATCACCATACATTTAATTAATGTTTATATATTATTATTTTTCTTTTAATATCTATATGTCCCTAAGTTTAAAGCAAATCTCCTATAAACAGAATATAGTTGAGTGTTTTAAAAATTAAGTAATATTTGTTATTTTATTGAAATATTGAATATGAAATTGAATATGAATTTGAAATCTGAGAGGTCCATAAACATTTAATGTAGAACATGATATAATAGGTTCTGAGCTTGTCAGCCTGATCCTGGTTTTCTATTTGTCTTGTTTTGGTCCTTCTTTGAATTAATCAAGCATTATTTGTTCCTTTATATGTGTATAGGCATTTTGAAGTAGTTACCCAATAGATTACATTGTGCAAGTTTGGTTTATTAGATTCCAGTCTAAATTTGTACATCTAACACTTGCTGAAAAATACAAGAAATTTATAGCAATTTATTTATTCTGTTGTCCTTTATGTTAGTCTTGTCATATTTTATACTTCTACACATCTTTAAACTATACTAGTCATTGTTACTGTTATTTTAAATGTTAATGTTTTTATTTGTTTACATTTTTACCTTTCCATTCCTTTCTGTTAATTCCTCTAGTTCTGTGCTTCCGTCTGGGGCCATTTTCTTTTAGCTGGATGAATCCTTTTCAGTTGAACAAGTTATCTCAGTTTTCATTCATCTGAAACTATTATTATTTCATCTTTGTATTTGGAGTATATTTTCTCTTAGTATAGAATTCTAGGTTGGTTGATTTATTATTTTCTTTTTCTGTCTTAGCACCTTAAAGATCTTGGTTTTTTGTATTCTATTTCCATTATTTATGATACAGAATAGGTTTTTAGTCTGATTGCCATTCCCCTGAAGGAAATGTGACGTATTTTCCCTGGCTGCTTTTAAGGTTTTCACTTTGACTTTGGCTTTTAGGACTTTGACTCTGATATGTCTAGCTATATTTGCTTCATATCCTACTGAGGTTTGTAGAGCTTCATACGTTTGCTAGAGACTCATGTCTTTTGTTAGCTTTGGAAAATTCTTGACCAGCATTCTTACTGCTTATGTGTCATTTTCTCCACTTTTTGTAACTCCAGTTAGATGTGTGTTAGGCCTTTTTAGCATGACATACATGTCTTTAACACTTGTGAGTTGTGTTTTCTCTCCATTTTTTCTATCTTGATGTGTGATTCTATTTTACACTTTTGTTGTTCCATTTTACTCTTTTAAGAATTCTAGGCTTTGCTGAAATTCTCCATTTATCCTGTTTGCTTTTTGCCTGGAACATATCAGTCATTATTAAGGTCTCTCATATAACTCTAAAATGTGAATGACCTATGTGTCTTTTTTCTGTTTTCTATTACTTCTGTTGGTCATCCATCTCCTCTGTTCTTTTTTTAATGGAGATAAAATTCACATAGTGTGAAGTTCACCACTTTAACCTTTTAAAGTACAGTCACCCTCAGATATGGGTGGGTGACTGTACTTTAAAAGGTTAAAATGGGTTCCATTTAACCTTTGTGGGTTCCATTCTTGGAGACGGAAATGGCAACCCACTCCAGTATGCTTGCCTGGAAAATCCCCATGGACGGACGATCGTGGTAGGCTATGGTCCATGGGGTTGCAAAGAGTCGGACGCGGCATTCTAGGCCACCACAATAAAGTGAATACTGCAATAAAGCTAGTCACAGAAATTTTTCTGTTTCCCAGAGCATATAAAAGTTGTGTTACACTGTACTGTAGTCTGTGAAGTGTCTGAACATCAGTGTATACACCTTAATTAAAAAATACTCGATTGCTAAAAAAATGCTCACCAGCATCAGAACTGTCAGTGAGTTGTAATCTTTTTTGCAATAGTAACATTAAAGAGCACTGCTCACAGACCACCGTGACAAATAGTCATGAAAAAGTTTGAAATACTGTGAAAATTACCAAAACGTGACACAGAAACTTGAAATGAGCAAATGCTGTTGGAAAAATGGCACCAATATACCTGCTTCACACAGGGTTGCCACATACCTCTGATTTATAAAACACACACACGGTGTCTTTGAAGCACAATAAAGTGAGGAATGCTTGTATACAACTCAGTGGTTTTCAGTGTATTCACAGGGTATACAGCCATTACATTATCTAATTTCAGGACACTTGCATCACCCCAAAAAGAGAACTCCTGACCATTGACCTCAGCTCCAGTTGTCCCCTCTGCCCATCCCCCTGGCAAAGACTGATCAGTCTGCTTTCTGCTCTCTGGCTTTGACTGTTCTGGACAGTTCATATAAATGAATCGTACCATATATGGACTTTGGAGTCTGACTTCTTCACTTAGCATAAGTGTTTGCAAGATGTGTCTGTGTTGTAGTGTGTATCAGACTTCACTCCATTTTGTGGCTAAAAAGCATTCCATTGTGTATATAATTTATCACATTTTGTTTATTCATTCATCGGTTAAAGAACTTTTAGTTTTTTCCCTACTGTTTGGCCATTTTATGACTAGTGCTGCTGTGGACATTCATGTTATAAATACGGTGTGAATGTATGTCTTCAGTTCTCTTGGATCTATACCTGGAGTGAAATTGCTAGGTCCTTTGATAGCTCTGGTGGCTCAGAGGTTAAAGCATCTGCCCGCAATGCGGGAGACCAGGGTTCGATCCCTGGGTTGGGAAGATCCTCTGGAGAAGGAAATGGCACCCCACTCCAGTACTCTTGCCTGGAAAATCCCATGGACGGAGGAGCCTGGTAGGCTACAGTCCATGGGGTCGCAAAGAGTTGGACACGACTGAGCGACTTCACTTTGATAGCTCTTGTGTTTACCTCTGAGAAACTGCTCAAGTGTTCTGCATAACAGCTGCATCCTTTTACAGTCCCTTCAGCATGTATGAGAGTTATTTTCTCCGCTTTCTTACCAACACTTGTTATTTTCTATAGTTCAAAAAAAAAATTTTTATTGTAGCCATCCTGATGAGTGTTGGCCATTTCTTCTTACTTTTTGTAGAATGCCTTTTAAATTTAATTGAGGGTTTTTGGACTTGGTAGAGCTGATGTATTTAAATTTTGATCTTAAGCCAAGTAGAGGCTCTTTTGAAATCTTAACAGAGGGATTGGCTTGTATGAAGGCCCTTCTGATGTGCTGAGACCTCTACTCCAATCTTTGTCTCCCTTGAACAGGGTAGAGCTGAAATCTCTTCTCAGCTCTTTTTTGTCATAATGGCTGTTTTCTGCTAGTTTTCTTGAATCTTCCCCTTCTTTCTGGTTCTTCCTCTCTGGGACTTTGCACTTTAGTTTCCGGCTCTCTGGTGGCCGAAAATCTCCGTCTTCTCTGAACCTAGTGGGACTGCCACCTCCTGCATGGGCTGCTTTCTGTTCCACAGGGAAGTCAGGAAAAGCCAGTGTGGCTGTGGGGTCGTGTTGTTTCCATTTTCCCGTCTTTTAACAGTTGTCGCCCCTCTTGTTCCTCTCTGTGTACATTACTCTTCAGTGCCTTCAAATGATTTTTCCTTTTATCCAGATTTTATTTTTTTTAGAGAAACAGTTTTAATTTTTTTTTTTTTTTTTGCCATTTTCAAAAAGTACAACTAACCAGGTAAAGAGGCACAAATATAAAGTAATGAGTCTTGGAAAACAGAATACTCCTTGACGTAAATCACAGCAAGATCTTTCTCGATCCACCTCCTGGTTTCAGAACTTGATGAAGCTCAGGTTCTTGATGTCTCATGGTAGAAAGAATTCTGTGAGAACCAAGTGATAGGTAAGAAATGGATTTAGAGAAAAAGACACTCCACAAACAGAGTTTGGGCCATCTTGGAAGGAGAGAGTGGCCTATCTGGATTTTGTAGCTTTTATTAGCAAGAGGGTTAGTTTGATACAAGCTACTTTATTATGATGGGAACTGAGAACACTGATTTATGAGTTGAACCACAAGAAGATGAGAAACTGATACTTACTGAGAGTGAGAGCATAAATTCCTGAACAGAAAATTTAGACAAGATAATAGGAAAGGAATTTGATTTTCAAACTAGGGGATCAAGTCAGCCATGTTGAAGGAAGATAAAGGGTGATTTGAAGGTGAGATATGTGACACCGAGTTGATGTTTGGTAATTTTCTTGAAAATGGAGCAAAGTATTTAAAGAATACAAATTGGATAAAGAATTTAAGATAAGACTTGAGGAAATATTTAATAAGCAGTTATTGGGTTCAGTAGTGAAAGAAACTAAGATTATGAATTTAAGATTTTGAATCTGTTTAATTTTGTAAGTGTTAGTGGTTATGAGGTGGTTGGAGATTTGAGTGTTTACATGAGATGTCTAAAGAACAATGTATATCTATCTGCTCAGTGTGCTAGGGAGGACTGTGTTTGCAAAATCTGAGTAGTATAGACACAGTAAACACGTCAGAGGAAGACTGAAGTTGTAGAAATGGACATTCTTTTTAGAACACAGACAAGTAGAGAAAGAAAGCAAAATAGATCTGTAAAGGTAAGATTTCCATATCCTCTTACAGGCTTAAAAAACTGGGTTTTGGAAAGAAACTATATGCTTTCTCTACCCAAAAATCCCCAAGAAGGGAGCCAGGTTTACAGACCACCTTATTTTATATCTGTGTTTTTCCTTTTGCCCTTTTGTGAACTCTCAAGGTTAGTCAGTGATTTTCTTCACACTTTCATTAGGAAATTTGCCAAAGGCATCCTTTTGAGGCAGCTGTCTGTGTACCCTTGGAGGCCGTCAGTAATGTTTCCAATCTATAGGAGTAGTGCACAAAAATGTTGGGCTGAGCTGCATCTTTGTGGTTTAAAACATTCCCCCTCCAAAGCCACCCCCTCCCCAACAATATAAAATGTATCACATTTTGAAGTTTTTGTACCTTAGTCTTTTGTTACTGTATCTTTT
Source organism: Bison bison bison (assembly GCF_000754665.1). Taxonomy (NCBI): domain Eukaryota; kingdom Metazoa; phylum Chordata; class Mammalia; order Artiodactyla; family Bovidae; genus Bison; species Bison bison. The sequence continues at coordinate 5,449,777 of NW_011495057.1, read as the reverse complement.
CAGGTGAAATACATCACTAAGAGTAAATATATCCAAATATATCAATAATGAAAGGAGACTTGATTTTTAAAGTATAATTGAAATAGCAGTAGTGGGCACCTTAGAGATCTTTATAGATAAACAAGAATTCTTTTTGTATCGAATGTTATGATTTTTAAATTTTAACTGTAAAGTAAAATAGACCTGAATTGTGGTTCTTCCTTTGGTCTAAGGTGGTCAGAGGATACATCCATGCTGATGATCCTATGAAGTTTTTGGAGCGTATTAAATACAATGTGAATAAGCCCATAATTAAAATGCAGTAGAATAAGTTGAAATGCATGTGTGTTTTTGTTCCTGTTCACTTGAATAATATAGGCAACCGTTACACCATATGCATCTTTAATATATTAGTCTGACTGTTTGTCTTGTTTTACTAAACTGTCTTCTTTCAGCCACCCACACAGAATATGCCTATGGGTCCCGGAGGGATGAGTCCGAGCGGCCCTCCCCCACCTCCGCGCGCTCACAACATGCCTTCAGATGGAATGGTAGGTGGGGGTCCTCCGGCACCACACATGCAGAACCAGATGAACGGCCAGATGCCTGGTAAGTTTCTCTCCTCTAAGACATTAACACCAGAGTTGCTTAGCAACTGAAACGACATGGGGGCTCAAGGGATACTTAGATTGTTGATGACAAAACTGCTTTGAATGCCCTCGAGTCCAAGCTCTCTTAGAGTTTGTTAGCTACAGAGCTACGTGACCTGTATTCAGTGTTTATCAGGCTGCCCTTGGGCTTTGATGTAGCTGACACACAGCATTCCTCTGATGAACAGAACTGGCTAAATTTAGTCTGTCTGAAACTATGCAATACAGCTGGCTTTAGAAGCTTTTGGAGGGGGAAAAAGGCATGGCATAAGAATTAAAATGTTTATAAAAATGTATTGTAGCATTTCTCTGAGTTTTGTGTTTACTTGAAATTTTATTGATCTCAGAAACGGCACTGCTGAAAAAATAACACATGGGGAGATAAAAACGAAACACCCTCTAAAGTGCAAATGTATTTAATATTTCCTCCTTGGTCTATTGAAACTGAGCTTGGATTTTTATGAATATATATGTTTATAGCATAATGGAAATATGGAAGTTGAGCAGAATTAAAAGCTGAAAAGTGTCAGCTTTCTTATATAATGCATTATTTGTTGTTTATCCATTTTAAGTTTAGAGCTACTTAAAATACCAGACCATCAGGTGCTGATTTACACACCTTTTGCTGGGTTGAATTTTTAATCTGAAAAGTATCTTTAAATTATCTTGTTTTTGTAACAATAGTCACAACCATACCCATAAGTTTTGGTGGAGTGTTTTCTACATTTAATGTGAGAATTTTTGCTTTCTAAAAACAAAGGTTATTTTCATTAACATAAAGAATGTATTATACAAATAGCAATAGTGAGAGTAAATTAAAATCACAGAGAAGTTTATTTTTAAAAGTAGTATTATTAGCATCCTTAGGATAGTATGAACTGATTGTGTTGGTAGCATTGGTGTTCAGGGTCTTTGGATGTAGAAAGTACGGAGCAGAAGAGGCCAGGTCACCTGGCTTACAGGAGAGTGATGTGTGATTGATTGGTCATGTAGGAGGGTGAGGTGTTTTGGTGGCAGCTTTCTCTTTCTTGCCAGGGCTTCCACAGTCATGGCCCACATGGCCCTCACCCCACGTGGAGGCAGGATTAAAGACATAACAGCTTGTTGGTTGTAGTTAGAAGGAAGCTTCTTGCTTCCTTCTGGTTGTAGCCAGAAGGAACTGGTTGTAGTCGAAGGAAGCTTCTTGCTCTGTCCACACTTAGATCATCAGGACATGTTGCTTTTAAAACTGTCAGGGTAGTGCCAATGCAGCTTCGTAAGTTAGGGGAGTTTTGTGATTTTTTTTTTTTATAGTGGTGCCTTTAATTAGGAATTCAATTAAACTTCTCCAGGTAACATTCACGCCAAAGGCTGAGGAAGCAAGTGAGCAGCAGTGTAATTATTGTTAACATGACATTTGGTTTTTTGTGTAAGGCCATCTGGAATAAGATATCTCTTTATGAGCCAGGGATTTTCAACCAGTTATGACCTAGGTTGTCCAGAATACTGGAGAACTTGTAAAACAACTCATTGTTAGAAAGTTTACAGTTAGGTGTAGGAGAAATTGGAAGTCCAGTTAGTTATATTGTTTTTATTTAATAAGTTTCTACGGTATTTAGCCAACCTTTTTCTGTACACAAATTTGTATCTAGGCTTTTAATTTCTGGTTTTAGTTGTGTTTTTAATATTTTGTTTTGTAAGTGGTAGTGCTCTTTATATGCTGTTTGATCTTGGTCACATATCTTCCTTTAAAATAAATTTAGCTGATTAAAAAAACAATTAGATAATATATACTGATGGTACCAAAATCAAAAGGTGCGAAAAGGCACACAGCCCCTATCTACCCAGACTCATTGTTCCAGATAGTCATTGGTGTCTAGTTACCCTTTAAAACATGTGCTGGTGTACATTCTTTTTTCTTCTCTTTTCTTTTAAACACAAATGGTAGCATATGTTAGATAGTATTATATTTCATATTTTTACCTCTTAAAGATTTCCCTTAGACACGATGAGTATATAAAGATATATATTGGACCTGCTGCTGCTGCTAAGTCGCTTCAGTCGTGTCCAACTCTGTGCGACCCCATAGACGGCAGCCCACCAGGCTCCCACGTCCCTGGGATTCTCCAGGCAAGAACACTGGAGTGGGTTGCCATTTCCTTCTCCAAAGCATGAAAGTGAAAAGTGAAAGTGAAGTCACTCAGTCCTGCCCAACTCTTAGCGACCCCATGGACTGAGCCTACCAGGCTCCTCCATCCATGGGATTTTCCAGGCAAGAGTATATTTTGGAGACCACTCAGTATATAAAGAGCTTCCTCGTTGTTTTTGATGACTGTATGACAGTCTTTTTATGGATGCCTCTCATTTATTTGGACAGTTTCCTTCTGATAGAAATATAGGTTATTTCTAGTCTTTTGGTATTAAAAATTATGCTGTTATGAATATGCCTGTGAAATATAAATAAGTAAACAAATTTACAGTTTTGTATCCATATCCATATACACTCAAAAACTTGTATATTTATAGGATAAAGTCCTACAACTAAAATTGCTAGGTTAAAGGTATATGCATTTTATAATATGGTAGTTATTGTCATACTGGTCTACATAAAAATAGTACTTACTTATACATTTATAGTCTTCCAATGAAGTATGAAAGTGCTTTTTTCTTCATAATAGGGTTGGAACAAAGCTTTTGATCTTTGCAAATCTAAAAGATTAAAAATGGATCTCATGGTTTTAATTTGCCTTTTTACTATATTAAGTGAAACAAGGAATTTTCTCATATTTATGGCCCTTTTGTAAAGCTTTTGTGTGAACTGATGTTTCATGTACTTTGCCTGTTTACTGCTGGTGGACTTTTACTTACTTAGTTTATATGTTAAGTAATTAGTTTGGTCTGTGCTATTTCTTGTATATATTTTTTCCCAGTTAATATTTTTATTATTTAATTTTGCTTTGTTGGTCATGTGCAAATGTTTTATTTTTATGTACTCTAGTTTATAAATCTTTTATAGTTGTGAAAAGCGCTTCCACTCTAAGTTTATTTTAGAAATTCTCGAGTTTGAAGTACTATTTTATGGTTTCCTTACTTTTTCTTTCTTCTTTTACATCTGGACTTAGTTTTGCTAGAAAAAACATGGTAGGGAATCCAGCCTGTGTTTTTCCAGATGTCTACTCAGTTGTCACAACATCACTTATTGAATTATCTTTCTTTTGCTCACAGATACCTAATCTCAGAACCATTGTCATTTACCAGATTGTGCTTTGGGGTCAGTTTTTAGATTGTGTTCTAGGTTCACTGATGTGTTAATTTGTTCATTTATGTGTTAGCACTACACATTTTAAATTCAGCTTCCTATGTTTTGGTCTCTTATAAAGCAAGTCCTCCTTCATACTGTTTTTTGTTTTTTTTTTTTTAATTTTTCTAGAATGTTTCTGGCTTTTCAAAAGCATCAGTTTCTTAGTCCGTAAAATGAGAATAGTAGTCCACCTCACAGTATTTGCTATCATTCAAGTGAAGCATTTACTTTTTTTGCTATTGATTAAATACTCAGTACTTTGGAGAAGGCAGTGGCACCCCACACCAGTACTCTTGCCTGGAAAATCCCATGGATGGAGGAGCCTGGTGGGCTGCAGTCCATGGGGTTGCTAAGAGCTGGACACGACTGAGCTACTTCACTTTCACTTTTCACTTCCATGCATTGCAGAAGGAAATGGCAACCCACTCCAGTGTTCTTGCCCAGAGAATCCCAGGGACGGGGGAGCCTGGTGGGCTGCCGTCTCTGGGGTCACACAGAGTTAGACACAACTGAAACGACTTAGCAGCAGCAGCAGTCCTCCTCACAGTATTTGCTATCATTCAAGTAAAGCATTTACTTTTTTTGCTACTGATTAAATACTCAAGTTATTATTTGGTATTACTATTGCGTTAATGCAAAAAAAAAAAAAGCTTTTTAAGGTACTTTTGTATAGATCATCTGTTTAACTTTCATATTTTGGTTTTGATCACTTTTCTTCAAGGGCCCAACCATATCCCTATGCAGGGACCTGGACCCAATCAACTTAATATGACAAACAGTTCCATGAACATGCCTTCAAGTAGCCACGGGTCCATGGGAGGTTACAACCATTCCGTGCCGTCATCCCAGAGCATGCCAGTACAGAACCAGATGACCATGAGTCAAGGACAGCCCATGGGAAACTACGGCCCCAGACCAAATATGAGTATGCAGCCAAACCAAGGTAAGTTAGCTTGCTTTGTACCCTTCTCGACTAGAATGCTCCATTAGCTGTTGAAAATCAGTTTTTTCAAAATGTTAGCTGATTTTCAAAAAAACAAGTTTGAATTAAGTCATACTCAGAAAAGGAACATCAGGCTTGAAACCAGCTGAAAATAATTTTTTTCTTTTACATTTAGGAATTAAATTGCTCAGTTTAGCTTTTTAAGCTTATTTATTTTTATATTTTTTGGACAGTTTGAGACCGTATTTTTGGATTTTGAAGCTAATTGGTGAATAACAGAACATTTGGTTAGACCTAGAGAATTGAGAAAATAGAATTTTATTTTATTAAGTACACTCCTTAAAAAGCATCTGCTCTGTGGTTCATTTTACTTGTGAAGAATATATTAATTTTCTTTGAATCTTCCTTGATTTAATGTTTTCTGATGCTGTGTTTCAGCATTAAAGGTAATTTTAAGGTAATTTGTTGTTAGAATGTTCAGTGGAGGTGCTGCTGTATTCTTGTATTATTAGAGTGGTGTGAAGTCTATTAAAGTTTATTACCAATCTCAGAGAATGAAATTGTTATCATGTTTCTCTTTTAAGTATTCTTGTGAATAATAACTAAAAACCAGTAAGTGGCGCTCTGTTCTGCTAATTGCCTGTTAAAACATTTGGCCTGTTGCCAGCTTAAAGCTATTTCAATTATGAAATGTGATGAGGTTAAGAGTCTCAGATAGAATTAAATGTATTTGCAATAAAATTGTCTAGATTTTGCTTATGAAAAACAAATCACCAAAATACACCCAGATAAAGGAAGTTAATGTTAATCTGTTGATCATTATTTTTGATGAAATAATATATTGTGATTTAAAAATCTACAGATATTTTCTATAATTTTGGTAAAATACACTAGAAACAAAGGTAGATAAATGGAACAAATTGTCAGTGAACATAGCTTCACAGAACTGGCACTTGTTCCATTCTTTTACCTTGAAAGTTGTTGAGTGCCCATTATGGAATATTTCCTTTTTTAAGTTATATCAAATAAAGGTTCAAAACCACAGCAAGATCCAGTCAGTGCTAGATTAGGAGGGGTTCAGATGTTTCCTATACAGTTTGATTACCAGGAAAGAGAGCAAAAAAATAAGCGATAGTGATTCTTTACAGCAACCACCGTAATAATGGTGGCACACTTCTTAGAAAATACATGTGTGAAAATGGATGTTGCTGCAGCATGGATTGATACAGCATCTTAAGATTTGAAGGGGCGTCCCAGGTGTCTCAGTGGTAAAGAATCCGCCTACAGTACAGGAGACCTGGGTTTGAACCCTGGGTCAGGAAGATCCCCTGGAGAAGGAAATGGCAACCCACTCCAGTATTCTTGCCTGGGAAATCCCACGGACAGAGGAGCCTGGCAGGTTACAGCCCATAGGTTCGCGAAAGAGTCAGACGCAACTGAGCACGCACTTAAGGTTTGAAGAAGAAAAATAACATGTGCAGCAGGGTGTATGGAGAAAATAGTTTTACTGTTTTTGGAAAAGGAGTTAAAGTTTTATAGGAGTTTCTGTTCAAAACATAGCCACCAGCTATTACTGTTTTTGAAATTAAAATTATTTTTCTTTTATTGAGTTACAGTTAACATACTGTATTAGTTTCAGGTGTATAGCATAATGATTTGATAGCTTCGTGCACTATGAAATGATCACCATAAGTCCAGTTATCATGTTATTGAACTAAATTGTTAAATATTACTGACTGTATTCCCTATGTGTACAGTATACCACCATGACTTACTTATTTTATACCTGGAAGTTTGTGCTTCTTAACCTCTCTCACCCATTTTGTGCATCACCCCCAACACCCCACAGTGTTCTTCTGAAAAATGTCATATTTGTATCAATGTATAGTTTTTTCTTTTTTTAGAACTTATTTTTTTTCTTTGTTCTCATAATTTTTGAATTTATGAATAGAAAATAGACTGTATAAAACATGACTTTGAGGATCTGATTTAGAAATAAAAGCTACATTTCAAGAGAAAAGAGGATGTTAGGGAGGAAATTACCATTGTTTTAAAAAATCTCTTCAGGACAAATATAACGTTTTTCAGTTAAATTTTGACATTTCAGAATCAAGAACCACCAAAGAAAATTACAATTACCGTGGAAAAAGGAGGGAAAGTTATATGAGTTTTTAGCAATACTTGCTTTCTTAATCACAAATAAAAAACTTTTCAGTTAAATTTCTTATAAAAATATTTTGGAATTCCTTATAAAAATATTTTAATGACGTGGTACCTGTTGGATTTTTAAAAACTTGTTCAGCATGATATGTTTTATTTGAAATTTTAATGTTTATTTTATTATAAAACCTTTCCTTAGATAGTTTTATAAAAATAACCTATATGTTTTACATTAAATTTTTTCTGTTTTGATAAATAGGTGAAAGAAATTAGAGGAGACTACATTTTAAAATATTTTAAACAAAAGCTTAGAGGAATACCAATATTCTATAAAAGGAAATTTTTCTACTTTAAAAATTTTTTGTTAATATTTGTTGAGATATTATTTGCTGTTCTTTGAGTTAATTCAGATTTCAAAACGTTGAGATCTTTTAACTATCTGCTTATTTCTGTATACATATCTCTACATCAAGAGCTATTAGAAAAAAAATGTTAAAACCACTTACTTTTTAATAATGAAATTTATTAAATATTTAATAATGAAATAGTGGGATTTCTTAGATTAAATCTCCGTCCAATGACAAACGAAGGGGAGAAAAGCCAGTCCAGATAATTATGTTTTAAAAACAAATAGCAATTATTTAACCTTTGTGACGTTAATAATTATTAATTATTTAGGTGACATATTTGGGTACTTTATTTGATGATGTCATAGTAGTTTTCTAAATAGAATGTTGCAGGTCAAGACCTAGATGTGTTTTATTCTGGTATTTTTGAAGTGGCTTTGTTTTTTACCCTCTCTCCTTTCCTTTCCTTTGCTTTCCTTCTTTTTTTCCTCCTGTCTTTGAAAATGAAATTCAGGAGGAAAAAAGTACTCGTCTAAAAATTTGGCATGTATTTTGGAGTCTGATTGAAATTAATTCAAAGGATACATTTTCAGTTTATCATTTTGATTGTTTAAAAAAGGAAGGAGAAGCAGCATGATAATTTATACTCATAGTTCTAATATAAAAGGGGACATTGTGTACTAATGTTATAGTAAAAGTATCATTTCTGGCAATGAAATTATGGAATGTCTTTGGATGTCATTAATCTCTAAAAGCTGTTTTCAGCTTTTAAATTTTTACTGAAAAGTTGAAAAATAATAGTAAACCAAATTAATGCAAGGTCTGATATAGTGAAAACATGTAGACCTACCACACCAAACATGTCATTTCAAAAAGCTGAATAAAAAATTGGCCCCATTTAATTTACTGATTACTATATTCATGGTCATTAAAAAATTATAAGTTAAATGAACTTATATGACAGTGGCATTGCAGTTGGTGCCTACCTTTTTTTAGTTGTAGCTTTATGCATATCTATGAATTGAGAAAGCAAATATTTTTAAATTTAGCCTTTAGTGTATATTCTCTTATGAGGACTACTGTTTTTAGATGAGTGGTTTAGCAAGTTTTTAATGTTAATTTCTTTCTTAAATTGCTGCACAGTGTTGTAAATAGTTAATCCGACCTACTTCCTGTGTTATTTTAACTACTATCCAGGTTACGTTCAGTGATGTTCACTTTGAACTTTAGGAGTAAGGCTCATTTTCACAGTTGATCACCTTCCTACATGTTGGATCTACTCACTTACATAGAGAGCGTCAGCTCCACTGCAGTTCAGATACAGCTCCAAAGAGGCAGAGGTTTGCCTCTTTTGTTCTGGGGTCTAGAACAAAACCTGGGGGTAGGCCTGCAGATCTGTCTTTTCAGTGAATGGGAACTGAAACCAAATATTACATGATAACCCAGAAAGATGGAGAGTTAGTGCCTTAAAGATGTTTCTTTAAAAGTCTAATTAATTTGAGTAGAGTAGTAGGCTTTCTGGAACAAAAGTTAACATTTGATAGAACCAGCATGTTTTTCATTCCCAGGCATTAGTGATTATAGCTTCCCAGATTTTAACACCATTTTACTTACTTATTACATATTCAAACATAAGGATTTTCGCAGATTGTTATGTTTGTGTTAAAGCATATATTTCACAAGTTCCAGGTATGCTATACGGTTCTTCAGACTTGGATCCAGGTCTTGGCCCCATAGATGACTGTGTATGGGACCTCTATCTAATTTTCTTAATTTCTTTAAGTAAGATTAAGTGAGATGATGCATTTAAAAGTCCTGATTCCATAATTATTTGTATAATTGACATAAAATGAGACCAGGGGTTTTTGTAATAATGAAAACTTGAGATCTGTTTATTGGCGATTGTCTTCTTTAGCCATAAGACCTAATTTATCTCTGGCTTTAGTTTTGTTTGAGCAGTATTAAGAAAGTCTTGATTCATTTAGCTAATAAGTTGCAAGTGATAATGATGTGATCTAGAAGCTTGACATTAGAGTAGTGGGAAATTACAGTACTTTTATCATATAAATATGAAGGGCAAAAAAATATTGTCATAGCCAGGTTTGTTTACTCTTATTTTACAGTGGTTTATTATCAGTTATATATTCAGTTTTTTTAGAAACTGCCAAAGTGATTACCAAAGTAGGCTCTCCCATTTTACCATCCCAGCAGCACAGTGCATGTGGGATCCGCTTTCTTCAGATATTTGCCAGCATTTGGTATTGTCAGTTATTTTTTGATCTGAGCTGTTCTAAAAATGAGTAGTAGATCACATCTCATTGTGGCCTTAATTTGCATCTCCCCAATGGCTAGTGATGCTGAACATCTTTTCACGTGCTTATTTGCCATCTGTATATCCTCTTCAGTGAAATGTCTCTTCATCTTTTTCCTATTTTCTAGTTGAATTATTTTCTAACTGTTGAGTTTTGAGAAATCTTCGTATATTCTTTTAGGATTAATTTAAAATTTTTCTCCCAGTTTTTTTTTTTAGTGTAAAATTTCGAACATATAGAAAACTTGAAGGAATTGTACCTGTATAGTTGTCTCCTGTATTCTACTCATCCATTAATGGCATCTTCTTTTTAAATGCATTTCCGAGTGTTTTGCAGATATTATTATACTTTTGCCCATTAATACTTTGGTCTGCATAGCATTTGAACACAACGTTTAAAAATTTTTCCTTTTTCTTTTAATAGTTTTTTTTTTTTGTAACATTTACATACAATGAAATACAAAAATCTTAAGTGTCTCATTCACTGGGTTTTGATGTATTTGTAACACATGTACTCCTTGGCCTTCGTTTTATAACTAACATTTTAGGTGCCTTTATGGGATGCCGTTTTACTCCAGTTTAAATATTTTGTGTTAACCATAATCTAGCTTCTTTTATGGTAAAAGGGGATGATTGATTTGCTTTTTCTGTTAGAAGTCTTTATCTCAAAGTGTAATCCTAAGACCACTGGCATCATCAGGGGTACCTGTTAAAACAAGATTTGTCTGCTCTACCCCGTGCCCGCTAAATGAGAATCTCTAGGGGTAAATTTTAGAAATTACATTTTACAAATCTTCCAGGTCATGCCTGTTTATATAGCCCATTCCATCTGAAGTTTTTCTGGGCAGGATAATCTCTCCTGAACCTGATGCTTCCTAAGTTTCAGCTTTCATGCTAAGTTGACACAAAGCTGTATGTTCTCGGATAGCCTGTGTCCGTGGCTTCCTGTTTGGGCAAGATGGGGACTTTACTTTCACAGCAGATTGTCACTTGTGTCCCATAAATCTAGAGCTTTTGGAATTCCTTTCAGTCTACAGTAGATGCAGTCTACAGGGTTTTTGTTTTTGAATTAATATTATTATATAGTATAGTTGAAACTATTTAGAGGAGTTGACTGAGAAATTGCATAGCTTTTTGCTTTGCCAGATTTATGAAGGCACAACACATCCCTTTTCTAATTTTCAATCATCAGAAAGCTAAATATATAATCTAATCCTCAGACTAGTTTGTAGAGATGCCTATGATGTAGAATTATGCCCTTGAGAATCCAGGACGTCTTAACTTATCACTAATGACATGTTGAGTTACCTAAATCTCTATTGTGGGGGGCCTACCCTGTGCACTGAGATATTTAGCCGTATTTCTGTCTTGTACCCACTAGGTGGCAGTAGCAACCCCAGCACCTGTGGAGACAACCACAAATGTCTCCGAACTTTACTGAATATCCCCTGGGGACAAAATCACTCAGGGTTGAAAATCACAGCCTTAAGAAATGGTTACTGTAAGAACTGCATGTAAGGGTGGTCTGTGTTACTGAAGAAGCTTAGCAACAATAACAAAAGTTTTTGATACTGTTATGTTTGAGTACTTTTTAAATACTTTCATGGGATTTCTCTAAAAATTGTTCTTTTTACTAGATAAAATCTGTCATGGTTCTATTTCTTCATTGGTTGCTAGGAAATTCAGCTCAGTTTGCACTAGTTAACAGTGACTTTACTAAACTCCTGAGATTTTCTTACTTAGCTCTTTTTCTTTTATCCTTGATGTTTTTTTCTAAATGTCTTATGAACCACTTAAAACTCTTGATGAAGGCAGGTTTAGATTTTAGGTAAGTAAAGAATCCTATTCACTTTAAATGGCATTTTAATAGGTAGTGGGTTAGCTAATTGAATTTACTGAAATACAGGGATTTTCTTCTTGCAAATAAAGCATTAGTAATGCTTTCAAATGAGAGCTATAAATGGTTTAGTTTGAGATTGAATGGTTAAGGAACAAGTAGTAAAATGTGGGCAATAGGTGATGAAAGATGAACAGGCAAATGGGCTTGTAGTGGATATTATCTACATGGGTTTGTATTCACTCTTACTATAACACAGAGATAATAGATGAAGAGAAGGAACGTACTGTATTCTAGGATTTTATTATTACAGCGATCATGTTATGTAGGACTGTTTTTCTCGGAGATATTACATTGGAGAAGTCTGATTTGACTTTGGAGGAGAGGTACATATAATGGCTAAGAGCATGGTTTAGATTTCTCACCATCTCCTGGCCATGCAACTTTAGGTAAGAGTCTTAATGCTTGTATGCCTTGTTTTCTTACTTATAAAGTGAAGTTGACAACAATACTATCTGTTTCATAGGGTTTGAGGAGGATAAATAATAGACATAAAGCTCTAAGCTTAATGCCTGGGCCATAAGTTTTCATTAACTGTTAGCTGTCATTTTTAATCTTCATTTAAAATTATTCATAGATTAATGATATGACTTTAGAGTTTTATTATTTTGCATCTCAAGATATTAAAATATAGGACATTGTTTCTGTAGAGTATTTGATTGTAGGATCTTTGTATATATCATCCTTTATAGTACTTCTTAGTGTCAGAAAGGTTTATGTGAAAGATAAACATAGCCTTTAAGCATATAGTAATGTGAAATGTCACACTTTGTAGAAAATGGTTATAATAGACTCATTTTGTAATCTTTACTCTGTAGCACAAATTTTTAGAACTTCTTTTGGGGTAGTCTTTTGAGGTTTAGCGCTCTTATTTCCATTAGTATCTCAGTAGATAATACACATTTATTTGGCATAGTGTAACATATTTCATTATCATAAAAAAAACAATATGCTTTCTAAACAATCAGAATTTAAGTTGTAACTTTTTTTAATAGGTAAGGCTTCAAGGAAGAAGATGGGAAGTGCCGTGTTTAGCCCTGCTCTCCTGCTCTGTTTTTTGCAGTTTTAGGCTTGATCTTGAGTGATGTCATGGATCCTTAGAGGGAGAGCAGTGACAGAAAATAAAAGAAGGGTGGTAATTGAGCTCTCTGGGATTGGAACTGCTGACAGTCCCAAAAGATAAAGCTCAAGTGGCATGGTCTTTTCTATCTAGGGCTTAAGCTAGCATTACTTTTCTCCTTTATAGCAAACCTGAGAACTTTGTTATTACTGTGTCTTTCTGGATTTTTCCCCAACTGTTCTGTTTTTGCTTTCTTTCTCCTTTAATTTTGGTTCCACTGCATATTATATGCTTTAATTTTATAGTGATCTTCTGTTAAAACAAGAGATCTTTAATCACTGTTGAAGAAGAAAGACAAGGCAAAACCTTCATTTACTGGAAATGAATTCTGTAAATGGTCAGTTATGCTGCCTATTCTACTATGTATGCTAGTGTTCAATATACAAAATGTTTTGATAATTGTAACCTGAATTAAAGTAGTATTTTGAAACTTTTTCATTGCATAATTTGCTTCTGAACTACTCACTGGGCTATAGCTGGAGCAGAGGCAGTGACAAATAGTGGAATAAATGTGCTTTGAAATCTAACTGGAGTTTTGCCTGATTTCCAGTTGATGTCTATTAGCTAATATAATCTTGATCTTAGGATTTCTTGGCTGAACACTTGACAGTTAGGATCCTTACCTCTGGTGGTTGTTAGTGATTGACATGAAGTAAACGTGAACATAAGTGCATTCTGTGTCAGATTGTCTGTCCCCTTCCAGTCTCTACTGAACTGTCTTATCCCTACAATTGAGTTCACTTCCTTGTTGAAAACAAAGCCCCAGAGTAACCTTTGAAAGACTTATATTTATGACAAAATTAGAGGGAAAAAGAAATTTGAAAAGAAGCAGAATAGAAGAAGGCAGATAGGAGAAAAACGAATTTTTAGCTCTGATAGAGTACTTCTTTAGATAGCCAGTTCTTCATATTGGAAAAGAGTGAATTCTCTGTGCTCACATTGTTCCTGGTGTTTTAAGTCAGAAATATATTTAAAGAGATGGGTGTGTTGCATTTTAAATTTTTATGTAAATTGTGATCTTTTGGCTCATCTGGACAATTTTATCTGTACAACTTTTCTAATTCTTTCCCCAAGTCAGTGAAGGTGGGATGGGGCATGTAGCTATTTAAGCAGGAAATTGGGAGACAACTCATACATGCTTCTCAGGCAGTAATGGTTATAATGTCCAAATGATGAGCTCCACATATCGTAACTTAGCCCAGTGACCCTCTGAGCTACCTACTTTGTTGGACGGGCGACACAGAACTTCATGGCCATTGCTGATTATATCACGTGATGCATTTTTACTGTTGCCAATGTGATACTGTAGCGGTGGCTGTTCCACTATCTGCATATTGCTCACTCAAGAAACTACGCAGTTCTGATTTCTAAGTCTATGGCTTATTGTAATTCTCTGCCTAGGTATTTTTTGACTGTGTTAGAGGTTATTAAGCATTTTATAGCCTTTGATTTTAGGAAGACCGTTATAGTTTATAAATCTTAGAGTTGAAAAAACTTCCTAGTGGCTCAACTGGTAAAGAACCATCCTGCCAGTGAAGGAGACACAAGAGATAAAAGAGTTCGGTCCCTGGGTCCGGTAGATCCCCTGGAGAAGGAAATGGCAACCTGCTCTAGTGTTTTTGCCTGGAAAATCCCATAGACAGAGGAGCCCGGCGGACTGCAGTCCATGGCGTCACAAAGAGTCAGACGTGACTGAACACACATACTCACAAAGTTGAAAAATAGAAGACCCTTAGGTTTTTGTTTTAAAATTGTGTATGAAGTTCCACTGATACAAGTAGTACATTTATACATGTGTTTGTAGATTCCCTATTGTTACATAATGATTGGGCATTGAAAAAGGAAAAAGACATACCCAGGAATTAGATTTCTTTCCCTCTGTTTAAGTACTCATTTGCTGTGTGATTTTTGTGGTTTTCTTTGTTTTGAGATATTTTCTTATGTAGCATAAGATTCTGTGTTTTCTGGAAAGGTTGTCTGGATAAATATTATATAGTACATAATGAAACATATATGCATTTGGGAAGGTCATATATTGTAACCACTCTGTTTTTTAAGAAATTGCTACAATATTCCTCCAGTGGAATTCAAATCAGCTACCGTGGATCACTTGTTTTCCCTAGTTTGCAGATTATTTTAGGCACGTGAACTGTAGTTCAAAGATTTGCTTGTATTACTTGAAGTCAGTTTATCTTCCAATAAATTACCTAGTTTAGGGACTATATGACAATAAAAGAAGTTTGTATTTCTTTTAAGATGTTTAAGTTAAATGCCAGCAATTATGTGTGTAATGTTTTGTCTGTTTTCAGGTCCAGTGATGCACCAGCAGCCTCCTTCTCAACAGTACAACATGCCCCAGGGAGGTGGGCAGCATTACCAAGGCCAGCAGCCACCAATGGGAATGATGAGTCAAGTTAACCAAGGCAATCATATGCTGGGTCAGAGGCAGATCCCTCCCTATAGACCACCTCAACAGGGTACGGCTCCACGGGGAAAAATTCTCACAGTGCTCGAAAGGCTTTCCATTTTAACAAACTTTTCATATAGGCAAAGTTAGAGCCTTTTCTTTCTTGATTTTGAAAATTATATTTTATTATTTTTCTTAAAAGGTAATGGGTATACTATGTACAGAGGGTCACGAAAAGTGGATATGAACTCCCTGGTTTATGGTTTTATTTATTCTTTTCTGGGAAAAAGCTATGTCATCAAATTATTATCATAAGCTCACTAATTTACAGCAGAAAATATTTTATTTTTGAGAAATTACTAAATGTATGATCAGAAACAAACCGTAATTTGTTTCAAACTGCTCTAATACCAGAAAGGAAATTAATTTTCTGCCAGTTTGAATCTCTTTTTAGAAAGGTAGTGTTTGTGTTTTTTGAGTTGCTGTTGTTTGATATTGCATGTATGGTCTTAACATTGATTTCTGTGAAATGTGGTATGTGTTGTTGCTGTTTGTTTATATATGTGTGTGTATAAGAAAAGTCAGAAGTGTCTGAGATGCCAAAGCATGGGAGGGGAATCTACGGCTGAGAAATAATCTGTCCTAACATCAGATTAGACGGAATGCCTTTGATGACCCAGAGAACAAACTGTTTACATCTTGACTGGTTGTGGTTTTTCAGGCCCACCACAGCAGTACTCAGGCCAGGAAGACTATTATGGGGAACAATACAGTCATGGTGGACAAGGTCCTCCAGAAGGCATGAACCAGCAGTATTACCCTGATGGTAATCTTTCCTAATGTTAACTTTCCCATTTTCTATCCCTGCCCAGTGTTAATGTAGCTAGCTATTCAAAACGTTGTAATGAGAACGAAAAAACTAACACTGTGTTTCTTCCAAATTTAGAAACACATCGGTAATCTAAAGCATCAATCGTGGTGTTAATTTATAATCTATTTTAAAGTATATTTTGTTCGGTTATTCCATATTTGTATTGTCAGGCAACATGTTCTATCATTGAAATCCTATCTTATGTAAAATAAGATCCTTTTATATTTGGAATTGTTCATTTGAACCAAAGCAAGTGTTACTGATTTGCTTTTTAAAAAAAACAGCTTTATTGAGGTAATTCATACACCATAAAGTTCAACTGTTGATTTACTTTTATTCATTGTATAAATACAAAGAATATAGTTCTTGAGTATTCTACCAAATTTTATACTGTTAGTTAATATTACATATGTCTCAAAGAACTATGGTTTATATATGTTAGTTATCATTTGCATTTGAGAAAAATTTTGGAGGCTAAATTATATCCATAATATAGCTGTTTATATAGAGTTAGTAGAATAGAAAGGCATTTGAAAATCAGATTTTAACTCTAGTTATTTAGTTTAATGGTAATTTTATTTTTTAACGAGAAGGTGGCTTGTGAAAAAATGGTCAGTAAAAGATGTACTGTGTTTAGTAGTTAGCCAAGCATACAAGTAGACTTTCATCATACAGTTCTTTGTTTACCTGTATGCTTGAAAATTTTATGATACAATATTGAAGAAAAAATAATCCAGACATATAAAATTGATCAGATAGGGGTAGCTGTTCACATTACAAAGTGATCTGTCTTGTTGGAAGGATTTGCCAAAATCTTCATTTATATTAAGCTCCCTTGATATAATTAGGTAAAACTACTTAACAGAGAAACTTGGAGAAACTCAGAACTTGAAGCTGAAATGTTGAGACCATTTGACTAGAAGCTAATGTACACTAGCAGGAGGATATGACTGGTGTATCTAAAAACCATATTGTCTGCCACTTTGTGTCAGAGTGTAAATCACAAGCGTTATATGGACATTGTTTTTTTCCTGCAGAGATTCTGCTTGTATAGGCAGAACAAACACTCCCTATAGAATTTTGCACACAAAATATGTTTCTTAGTGGTAGTGATACATAAGGATAATTTTGGTTAGAAAATATTTTTTAAAAAATGTTTTACTTGCCCTCAGTTATTTAGAATGTTGGAGGTTTTTTGTTTTCCTTTCACATGTAGACATTGTTTTAACTTTTTTTTCCTTGAAAAACTTTAGTTACATTTATATACTATAGATATATTTATATTGTTACAAATACAAACTTTCTATTCAAAATAGATATGTTTTCTTTGTAAATAGCAGAACTTTAAGGTTGCTATAAATAATTCTTTTATTGTACAATGGAATTAAAAAATTTAAGCCATATATCATTTTTACATAAATGTATATTAATATATTTGTCCAATATTTACATAGAGTATTTCATTTTTAGCAACAGTTAATTTTCTTAAACAGCATTGAATGTTTTCTTACTACATTTAGATACTTATTCCAGGAAATATGTAGATTAAGGACCAGCAAACTTTTTTCTGTAAAGGGCCAGGGAGTAAATATTTTAGTCTTTGCAAGTCCTATGGTCTTGGTCTCAACTACTAAACTCTTACGGTAGCATGAAAACAGCTATAGAAAATATGAATGGGTATGACTGTTCCAGTGAAACTTAATTTGCAAATTAAGCCACTGGCTGTATTTAGACTGCAGGCCATAGGTTGCCAATCTATAATGTAGATATTTAGGAGGTGGTTTGGAAACATTGGAATACTAGAGCTATGAGTAATATCTTTATTCATAACTATATTCCTCCTTCCTGAATTAGGTATTCTTCTAAAATTTAGTTCAGATTTTAGCTAACTGAAAGGTTTTTTCCTGCAGTTTCTTTGGGCAACTAAGTTAAAAGGACTAAGCCTAGTAAGAGTTTCTGTAAAAACTACGTGCGCAAACAAATAAAAATGAAATTCTTACTTTGGAAAAAAAAAAGGACTAAGCCTAGTCATCTTGCAGGTGTAACTTACTGTGCCTTAAAATGAAAGACGTGCTCTGGCAATTAACACGGTATTAATTTTTGAAGGTGTATGTTTATGATACTCTAGAAATATTTTCTAAAGACTCCCAGAATGGCAGCATTAAGCAATATATTTTTGCATCTGAAAATACTTTGAGATACAAATACTTCAAGGAAGTTAATACAGAATGTGAAATATTTAAGTTTCTTTTAGGGGGAAAAAAACTTACGGAGTTCTTTTATATTTTGCGTTGTTTTAGCATATGCTGTGGAATTGGCGACCAGCAGAACAGGTGTTTGACAAAATATGATAATTGCTTCCTTTGCTCATTCTAATTTAATTCAGGTTATTTACATGTGAAAGGCCTAAATGCTTTCCTTTTCTTTTTTTAAAAAAATAAAAGATAAAGTTTTTTTTCCCCTCCTTGATGAGGATTATCAGAGTTAAGACTAAGTGTAATGTTTCTAAAACTGTTTTTTGCTTTAAAAAGAAAATTGCACGTTATCTCAATATGAAAGCAATCACATTTGGTAAATATTTGGCTAATGCAATGAAATTTTTTATGTATTTCCATTTCTTTTTCTTTTTTTTTCAGTTTTATCTGAAAGTATAAATATATTTAGGGTTTTCACTCAGTGGCCATTAACGTTTCTTCCTGTCTCTTGTCGAATTGATGTAGGTCATAATGATTACGGTTATCAGCAACCGTCGTATCCTGAACAAGGCTACGATAGGCCTTATGAGGATTCCTCACAACATTACTACGAAGGAGGTATCTATATACCTTCACACACATACACATATATATATCCCCTTCTACAGGAACAAAAATTCTTGCATAAGACAACTTCTACCCACGCAAAGCTCTCGTAGAATACTAGTTGCTGGCTGTCTTGAAAGTTCCAGGGAGCCTAGAACAATCAGAATAATTTTCTTACAAATATTTAAAATGTATAACCATGACTTGCCATTTCTAACAACCATAAAAAGACTAAAACATTTTAAAATAATTTTTTTCCTCAGTGGAAATTTTCTATTTGAACATAAATCCATCAATCCAATTTTTTTTCTTGTTGTGTGTTCACATATGTATAATTTTACATATAAGTTTAGTGCCTCTAGGAAACAGCTTGCTGATCTTGTGTAGCTAGTGTGTGCTCTTGTAGCTGTCTTTAATTTTTGTCTTTTTTATTTTATTTAGCATAGTCATGATCTTATGACTGTGATGTTCCAGTAAATGTAATGCTCGTATGGCAGAGACGCTGAAAATGCTGCAGTTCAACCTTGCAAAATTGGCTTTAACTGCAGTTTGTTTGGCCGAAATCCTTCTGTTTGGTTTGAGTTTTTTCTTTGTTTTGTTAACTTTAAAAAATCAATATAGCATTTCATTTTGTTCTTGTGTTGTTGGCTATGCATCTTAGAGGAAAAAAGTTAATTAAGCAAACTCCTCAGTATTTTCTTTTTGTCCTCTTCTCCAATTATCATGTAGGAAATTCACAGTATGGCCAACAGCAAGATGCCTACCAAGGACCACCTCCCCAGCAGGGCTACCCACCCCAGCAGCAGTACCCAGGGCAGCAAGGCTACCCAGGACAGCAGCAGGGCTACGGTAATCGCTTCCAGCAGCTTTAACTTTGTCCCCCCTGCAAAATGTGGAAGTGAATATTTAATGTTCATTTGAAAATTCACAGCTTTAGCTCAGTCCACTCATGGAGTGTCTCTTTAAAATGTTCTTAAAACTAGTAGTCTGTTTAAGAAAAAGCGTAAACTGGAGATGGCTCATTGACCACAGGTAAGGTATAGAAAGTAATTTGAAATGAATTCATTAATTAATCAATTCCTAAACCTGTTTGACGTTCATGACCAGCCAGTAGCTTTGCATGTGCTTAGAAAACTGATGAGTTGGGTGATTACTAACAGTATCTACATAATCTGCTTGGCAAATTCGTTTCCAAAACTAATGACTGTTACCATGAAAAGTAACATGTTTTAGTGTTCAAAGAGGTCCATTTGGAATGCCTAGAGAAAATGTTTTTGTCATGCCCTATTAAAATAGCTGTGTACACTTCCATAGGGGTATGTTTATTGCAGGTATGTATCTTAGAGAATTTGGAGGAAGTATAGCCATCTTTTCTTATATTCTCACTGTAGTATTTACTAGTTGGCTATCTATTAGATAGGGAGTGGGGAATGATACAGACCTGATATCTCAGTCTTAAATATCAGTCTTAATTATCTGTGACTACTTGAGATATAGGAAAATATGGTTCCTATGATAGGAGATACAGCTGCTTAATTAGATATCATCTTTTGCTAACAGGGTCTCTTTTTTTACATCAGTATGTCTAAATGACTGTGGCTCAGATCATGAGCTAGCTCCCTATTGCAAAATTCAGGCTTAAATTGAAGAAAGTAGGGGAAACCACCAGGCCATTCAAGTATGACCTCAATCAAATCCCTTATGATTATACAGTGGAGGTGACAAATCAATTCAAGGGATTAGATCTGATAGAGTATCTGAAGAGCTATAGACAGAGGTTTATAATGTTGTACAAGAGGCAGTGACCAAAACCATCCCCAAGAAAAAGAAATGCAAGAAGGCAAAGTAGTTGTCTGAGGATGCTTTACAAATAGCTGAGGAAGGAAGAGAAGTGAAAGGCAAGGCAGAAAGGGAAACATATACTCAACTGAATGCAGAGTTCCAGAGAGTAGCAAAGAGAGATTAGAAGCCCTTCTTAAATGAACAATGCAGAGAAATAAAGGAAAATAATTGAAGGGGAAAGACTAGGGTTCTTTTCAAGAAAATTGGAGCTAACAGGACATTTATGCAGGGATGCACATGATAAAGGACAGAAGTGCTAAGGACCTAACAGAAGCAGAAGAGACTAAGAAGAGGTAGCAAGAACACAGAAGAATTATACAAAAAAGGTCTTAATTACCCAGGTAGCTACAATTGTGTGGTCACTCACCTAGAGCCATCCTGGAGTGTGAAGTCAAGCGAGCCTTATAAAGCATTATTATGAACAAAGCTAGTGGAGGTGATGAAATTCCAGCTGAGCTATTTAAAATCTTAAAAGATGATGCTGTTAAAATGCTGCACTCAATATGTCAGCAACTTTGAAAAACTCAGCAGTAGCCACAGATTAGAAAAGGTCAATTTTCATTCCATTGCCAAAGAATGTCCAAACTATCACACAGTTGTGCTCATTTCACATTCTAGCAAGGATATGTGCAAAATTCTTCAAGCTAAGCTTCAGCTGTATATGAACTGAGAACTTCCAGATGCACAAGATGGTTTTCAAAGAGGCAGAGGAACCAGAGATCAAATTGTCAACATTTGTTCGATCATGGAGAAAGCAAGAGAATTCCAGAAAATCGTCTACTTCTGCTTCATTGACTATGCTGAAGCGTTTTGTGGATCGTAACAAACTGTGGAAAATTTTTAAAAGAGATGAGAATGCCAGATCACCTTAGCTGTCTCCTGAGAAACCTGTATGTGGGTCAAGAAGCAACAGTTAGAACTGGACATAGAATGACCTGTTCAAAATTGGGAAAGGAGTATGTCAAGGCTATATATTATCACTCTGCTTATTTAACTCATATGCAAAATGTAGGACTAGATGAATCAAGCTGGAATCAAGATTGCCAGGAGAAAGATCAACGACCTCAGATACGCTGATGATACCACTCTAATGGCAGAAAGTGAAGAAGAACTAAAAAGCTTCTTAATGAGGATGAAAGAGGAGAATGAAAAGTTGACTTGAAACTCAACATTTAAAAAAACCAAGATCATGGCATCTGGTCCCATCACTTCATGACAAATAGAAGGGGAAAAGTAGAAGCAGTGACGGATTTTATTTTCTTAGGCTCCAAAATCACTGCGAACAGTGACTGCAACCATGAAATTAAAATATACTTGCTCCTTAGAAGGAAAGCTATGACAAACCTAGACAGTGTATTAAAAAAGCAGAGATATCACTTTGCCGACAAAGGTCCGTATAGTTGAAAATAGCGTTTTTCCAGTAGTTGTGTACAGATGTGAGAGTTGGACCGTAAAGAAGGCTGAGCACCGAAAAATTGATCCTTTCGAACTGTGGTGCTGGAGATGACTCTTTTTTTTTTTTTCATTTTTTAAATTTTATTTTATTTTTAAACTTTACATAATTGTATTAGTTTTGCCAAACATCAAAATGAATCCATCACAGGTATACATGTGCTCCCCCTCCTGAACCGTCCTCCCTCCTCCCTCCCCATACCATCCCTCCAGGTCCTCCCAGTGCACCAGCCCCAAGCATCCAGTATCGTGCATTGAACCTGGACTGGCATCTCGTTTCATACATGATATTTTACATGTTTCAATGCCATTCTCCCAAATCTTCCCACCCTCTCCCTCTCCCACAGAGTCCATAAGACTGTTCCATACATCAGCGTCACTTTTGCTGTCTTGTACACAGGGTTATTGTTATCATCTTTCTAAATTCCATATATATGCATTAGTATACTGTATTGGTGTTTTTCCTTCTGGCTTACTTCGCTCTGTATAATAGGCTCCAGTTTCATCCACCTCATTAGAACTGATTCAAATGTATTCTTTTTAATGGCTGAGTAATACTCCATTGTGTATATGTACCACAGCTTTCTTATCCATTCATCTGCTGATGGACATCTAGGTTGCTTCCATGTCCTGGCTATTATAAACAGTGCTGCGATGAACATTGGGGTACACGTGTCTCTTTCCCTTCTGGTTTCCTCAGTGTGTATGCCCAGCAGTGGGATTGCTGGATCATAAGGCAGTTCTATTTCCAGTTTTTTAAGGAATCTCCACACTGTTCTCCGTAGTGGCTGTACTAGTTTGCGTTCCCACCAACAGTGTAAGAGGGTTCCCTTTCCTCCACACCCTCTCCAGCATTTATTGCTTGTAGACTTTTGGATCGCAGCCATTCTGACTGGTGTGAAATGGTACCTCATAGTGGTCTTGATTTGCATTTCTCTGATAATGAGTGATGTTGAGCATCTTTTCATGTGTTTGTTAGCCATCTGTATGTCTTCTTTGGAGAAATGTCTATTTAGTTCTTTGGCCCATTTTTTGATTGGGTCATTTATTTTTCTGGAGTTGAGCTGGAGGAGTTGCTTGTATATTTTTGAGATTAGTTGTTTGTCAGTTGCTTCATTTGCTATTATTTTCTCCCATTCTGAAGGCTGTCTTTTCACCTTGCTGATAGTTTCCTTTGATGTGCAGAAGCTTTTAAGGTTAATTAGGTCCCATTTGTTTATTTTTGCTTTTATTTCTGATATTCTGGGAGGTAGGTCATAGAGGATCCTGCTGTTATGTATGTCAGAGAGTGTTTTGCCTATGTTCTCCTCTAGGAGTTTATAGTTTCTGGTCTTACGTTTAGATCTTTAATCCATTTTGAGTTTATTTTTGTGTATGGTGTTAGAAAGTGTTCTAGTTTCATTCTTTTACAAGTGGTTGACCAGTTTTCCCAGCACCACTTGTTAAAGAGATTGTCTTAAATTCATTGTATATTCTTGCCTCCTTTGTCAAAGATAAGGTGTCCATATGTGCGTGGATTTATCTCTGGGCTTTCTATTTTGTTCCATTGATCTATATTTTTGTCTTTGTGCCAGTACCATACTGTCTTGATAACTGTGGCTTTGTAGTAGAGCCTGAAGTCAGGTAGGTTGATTCCTCCAGTTCCATTCTTTTTTCTCAAGATCGCTTTGGCTATTCGAGGTTTTTTGTATTTCCATACAAATTGTGAAATTATTTGTTCTAGCTCTGTGAAGAATACTGTTGGTAGCTTGATAGGGATTGCATTGAATCTATAGATTGCTTTGGGTAGTATACTCATAACAATTATATGCCAATAAAATGGACAACACGGAAGAAATGGACAAATTCTTAGAAAAATACAACTTTCCAAAACTCGACCAGGAAGAAACAGAAAATCTTAACAGACGCATCACAAGCACGGAAATTGAAACTGTAATCAAAAATCTTCCAGCAAACAAAAGCCCAGGTCCAGATGGCTTCACAGCTGAATTCTACCAAAAATTTAGAGAAGAGCTAACACCTATCCTGCTCAAACTCTTCCAGAAAATTGCAGAGGAAGGTAAACTTCCAAACTCATTCTATGAGGCCACCATCACCCTAATACCAAAACCTGACAAAGATCCCACAAAAAAAGAAAACTACAGGCCAATATCACTGATGAACATAGATGCAAAAATCCTTAACAAAATTCTAGCAATCAGAATCCAACAACACATTAAAAAGATCATACACCATGATCAAGTGGGCTTTATCCCAGGGATGCAAGGATTCTTCAATATCCGCAAATCAGTCAATGTAATACACCACATTAACAAATTGAAAAATAAAAACCATATGATTATCTCAGTAGATGCAGAGAAAGCCTTTGACAAAATTCAACACCCATTTATGATAAAAACTCTCCAGAAAGCAGGAATAGAAGGAACATACCTCAACATCATAAAAGCTATATATGACAAACCCACAGCAAACATTATCCTTAGTGGTGAAAAATTGAAAGCATTTCCTCTAAAGTCAGGAACAAGACAAGGGTGCCCACTTTCACCATTACTATTCAACATAGTTTTGGAAGTTTTGGCCACAGCAATCAGAGCAGAAAAAGAAATAAAAGGAATCCAAATTGGAAAAGAAGAAGTAAAACTCTCACTATTTGCAGATGACATGATCCTCTACATAGAACACCCTAAAGACTCCACCAGAAAATTACTAGAACTAATCAATGACTATAGTAAAGTTGCAGGATATAAAATCAACACACAGAAATCCCTTGCATTCCTATACACTAATAATGAGAAAACAGAAAGAGAAATTAAGGAAACAATTCCATTCACCATTGCAACGGAAAGAATAAAATACTTAGGAATATATCTACCTAAAGAAACTAAAGACCTATATATAGAAAACTATAAAACACTGGTGAAAGAAATCAAAGAGGACACTAATAGATGGAGAAATATACCATGTTCATGGATTGGAAGAATCAATATAGTGGAGATGACTCTTGAGAGTCCCTTGGACTGCAAGATCAAACCAGTCAATCCTAAAAAATCAACCCTGAATATTCATTGGAAGGACTGATGCTGAAGCTCCAATACTTTGGCCACCTGATGCTAAGAGCTGACTCATGAGACAAGACTCTGATGCTGGGAAAGATTGAAGGCAAAAAGAGAAGGCGGCAACAGAAGATTAGATTGTTAGATAGCATCACTGACTCAATGGACATGAATTTGAGCAAACTCTGGGAGATAGTAGAGGACAGAGGAACCTGGCATGCTACAGTTTATGGGGCCACAAAGAATCAGACCTAACTTAGTGACTGAACAACAACAACGTCTTACTATTTTTATTCATTGATTTAAACTCTGCTGTTATGGGCACCTCTTTCCACCTGTGATAGCAAATCTGAAAACCAGAACCAGGCTAAAATTCTCTTGAACCTTCACAAATAAGCACTGAAATTTCAGTCAAGTATTGGAAGTTAGGTATTGATCAGTTCTGGTTTCCTAATTCCAAATATGACTTTAGAAATATTCCATGTATTTCTTGTCTTTTTGAAGGGATATTCTTACTACTCTCAAATGGCATTTCCATTTCATGACCATTGGACATTTGTACATTGAATAAATAGAGTATTCTGGTTTTATTGTGTTCAGTGCCCACAAATGTTACATAAATCAGTCAGGTAAGTTTATTGAGTTAAGAGAATTATTTTCAGTGGAAAGAGAGAGTAAAAGAAATCTAGTAATTTGGGTTTAAATGGTTAAATGCTTTTCTGTCTGACACTGGGTACCCTCATGGAAATGTTCCCACTTTGCTTATCTGTAGGTTTTAGTTGTCAAACTTCATTCTAATAGAAAATTTAGTTTTAATAATCGGGTGCATAATAAATAGTCAAAAGAGTGGAATGGTTTTAAGACTGATGGAATTTATTTAAGCTTGAAAATTTATTCTCTTTGACATTCCTCTATAATCAGTGTTTTCTATGACAGGTTTTGAATGGCTGTGATTGAAACATTTAAGCAGGAAAGCATTTCAGCGTATGCTTTATAAAGCATTCCTAACAATAGACAGTAGTAGGATTTACGAAATAGACATATTTGTTTGGCAAGCCAAATTAGTCCCTTGTCTCTCTCTGGATGTTGAAATCATTCACTTATATGTGTTAAGTATTAAAGGTGATGGGTACACAGAGGGTAACGTCTGAATCGTGTTTTTTCACATGCAGTCTGTGGCTTTTCAAGTCTTCTTTAGTTTCTGTTTGTCGGTGCTTGTCGGTGTAGAGCATAAAGCTTTCTTTTGGTGGTTGTGAATGTAAATCTGAAATTTACGTGTAAAATCGTTCTTTGTGATTCTTCTAGTGATTGCAAGTGTAAATATTGAGTGATACAGCTGTGACTATCACTGATTTCCAAACTTTAATTAGAAATTTCTTCAGTATTTTAATCTGAATCTGCTTCTTGCTTTTTTCTTTCACCCCCTTGCTTATACTGGTTAACTTTCAAATAGAAATACAGATGAGTTTCCTTAACATCACGTGCTTTACAACTCCCGAGTCTCTTACTCATTTTGACATATGAAATTTTAATGGCTAACACATAGCTTAATAGTTATACTGAATCAAAGCATCTTGGTACATGGTAGTATCTTTACAGTATTTTTTTATAATTTATTTTTAATTGAAGGATAATTGCTCTATAATATTGTATTGGTTTCTGCCAAATGTCAGCATGAATCAGCCATAAGTATACCTATGTCCCCTTCCTCTTGAACCTGACAGTATTTTTACTTATAAATTTTGGAATTTATTTAAGCATTTGAGAAGAATCAAGATAGCAAACTATTCTTTTGAGTTTAAAAATGAGAACATAGTAACATCTAATTCTAAACCCTTTCTAGAATTCTAGGAACTTGCTATATTTTCTTCTGGAGTTTTATTTTTGTTAATTATTTTGCAGGTCCTTCACAGGGTGGCCCAGGTCCTCAGTATCCTAACTACCCACAGGGACAAGGTCAGCAGTACGGGGGTTACAGACCAGCACAGCCTGGACCCCCACAGCCACCACAGCAGAGGCCTTATGGGTACGACCAGGTAAGTTCCTTGGCCAGCTGTGTGGCTGCCCCATTGTGTGCTCACTCTTGATTAGCTTAAATATTTTTCAGTTGGTGACTCATTTTTCCCTCCTTTTGTTTATAACATGAGTTAACCAAAAAAAGTATTTTCTCTTGAGTCTTTTTCATAGAATGCTAGCACAGTCAATGGCACCCCACTCCAGTACTCTTGCCTGGAAAATCCCATGGACCGAGGAGCCTGGTAGGCTGCAGTTCATGAGTTCGCTAAGAGTCAAACACGACTGAGTGACTTCACTTTCACTTTTCACTTTCATGCATTGGAGAAGGAAATGGCAACCCACTCTAGTGTTCTTGCCTGGAGAATCCCAGGGATGGGGGAGCCTGGTGGGCTGCCGTCTATGGGGTCGCACAGAGTTGGACACGACTGAAGCGACTTAGCAAAAGCAGCAGCAGCACAGTTAATCATGGTTACTGTAGCATATAAAACGTGGCATTCTCCAGGCACCAGCATTCATTCATTTTCATTTATTTATAGTCTCTCTCTAGTCTTTACCCTGCAGGCATGCTTCCCTTAGCCCTTCCAAACATTATTCTGTATTCTAAACCCCTTGATTTCTCTTATTTCCCTCCTGTTTATTGTTCAAGACTACTCAAGACTTGACCTGTTGAAATGTGGAGTCCATCTGAGTCAGTGCTCTCCCTGGCTCCCAGCTTCATGTCAGCATATTCACTCCACTTCCTTAGCAGCCACGATGTCCTTTCTCTTTCAGTTCATACTCATAACCTTTCTCTGCTGCCTCCTATACTCATATCCATTATGTCAGATATTAATAATCTTTCTATCTCCCCTGTTATCTTTCCTTCTACTTCCTTCAGATAAGTATAAGTGTATCTCATCCTATGATGTCTGTATTCTCTTAAACCTTCTTTTCATCAGTAAATTGCTCAGGCTTCATAATCCTGTGCCACGGTCATTGTTTTATGAATCTTCTCATACATGCTCTAAATTATTAAGATGATTTATTACATTGGCAGGGTTTTGTTTTTTTTTTTCTTTTATTGATTTCAGGTTTGTTTAATGTCTTTACAGTGAGGAGAATCTGATCTGTTCACCACTTAAGCTGCCTAAAATACATTACTTTTTAATGTTAGAGTTACAGGACCAGTAGAGACAATCTGGTTTGAGGAACAAGTCATATACAATGCTGGTTAGATGCTGAGGCATGAGCAGCTCTTTCGTCAACACTCTCTCAAGTGGACAACCCTCTTGTACTGATAGTTCTTAGTTAGGTGGGAAAAATAAAAGGATGTGGACAGAAAAGTAATATTAAAAAGAATGTACTAAGATTAAGTCAAAGGATTAGGGGAAGTTTTATTTAATTGTAAAATAAGTGTTGACTAGTGAGTATTTAAGGACAAGATCCCTGAGCAGATACAATTTAGGCTCATTCTAATCCACAGGATTGCTGTTGAAAAGTGGTCATTTACTCCATAATTCAACAAATTTTTATTAATTTCCTGTGTGTGCTGGACACTATTGTGTCCTGGATGAGTGAAACAGACCTGGTCCTTACGGCCCATGGAGCAACTCTCTCGATCTTCCTTGACCTCGCTTTAGCATCTGACTCGGGTTCCTATCTTCATTCTTAACTGGTCTTTTTTAGCTTCTACATGACTACTGTTTTGTTCCTCTTAATTTCCAGTGATTTCTTTTCTACTTTCTACTTGTTTCTCATCTTTCTTTTACCCCATCAGTTTCTTTTATCAGTCCTTGGCTTGGTGTTTTTCTCAGTCTCTATTCCTCCTGTCTTACATTTTCAGTATCCTTAGCCCACCCTTCTCAACCCAACTCCAGCTCCATTTTTTCAACTGTGTACAGAACATCTCTCTGGGTGTCTTGCCATTTTCTTCAACTTCATCATTTTCTTCCTGACTCATCATGTTTCTGAATCTCCTAAACTTGTATCATTCATTAAGCAAATGGTTCTTGAGGAACATTTGTATGCCAAGATGGGAATATGTTAGGAAAATTAGATCGATATGGACTCTGCGTTTGTGAACTTAAGTCTAGGTGGGATACAGACAAGTAATAGATGATATGATGTAGTGTGAGAAGGTACTTGTATGAGGGAAGGCAAGATTTTTGTGAAAGGAAGCTCTTAACTCAGATATATGTTTCTTGAGAAGTATAAGTGCAGGAGCCCAGGGCTGAGAAGATATTAGCCAGCTTGTTGTAGAGAACAGATGGGTATTCTCGTCAGAAAGAAGTGCACTCATGAATGACTAGTGTTAAGTTATGTGGCTCAGTAAAGCAGAAGTGTGGGGAGGAAGAGGCAAAAGGGTGGAGAGATAAATTAGGGCCAGGTTAGGAGGACTCTTGTAAAGCGTACAGGGGAGCTTGGTTTTTATCTTGGTAATGGTGTGGGTCAACCACAATGTGAGTATTGCATTCTCACCAGCAGTGAATGGGAGTTCTTGTCACTCTGCACCCTCATCAGCATTTGATGTTATCAGTGTTCAGAATTTTGGCAATTCTAATAGGTGTGTGGCATATCTCATTGTTGTTTTATTTTGCATTTCTCCAATGACATATTACATAGACATCCTTTCATGTGCTCATTTGCCATCCTTATATCTTCTTTGGTGAGGTGTCTTTTCAGGTCTTTGGCCCATTTTTTAGTAGAGTTGTTTATTTTCTTATTGTTGAGTTGTAAGAATTCTTTGTATGGTTTAGATAACAGTCCTTATCAGATGTGTCTTCTAACTGCTTTGTCTTCTTGACTTTTCTTATTTTTTTGACATTGTCTTTCTCAGGGTAGAAAGTTTTAATTTTAATGAAGTCCAGTTTATCAGTTATTTCTTTCATGGATCACACCTTTGATGTTGTATCTGTAAAGTCACCGCAGAACTCAAGGTCACCTGTGTTTTCTCTTATGTTGTCTTCTAGGAGCTTTATTAGTTTTGTATTTTACATTGAGGTCAGGTTCTTACTTAAGTTAATTCTCTGAATTGGGAAAATCTTACTTGTTAAGCTTTGTATCTGGATTCACTTTTTTGTATGCAGATGTCCAGTTAACTAGCACCATTTGTTGAATGGGACCACCCTTGCACTATTGTATTTCCTTTGCTCCTTTGCCAAAGATCAGTTGCCTGTATCCAAGTGGATCTGTTTCTGGGCTCTCTATTCACTTACATCTATCTATTTTTCTGTTCTTTTACCAATATCACATTGTCTTAATTGCTGTAGCTTGATAGTAAGTCTTGAAGTTGAACATTGTCAGTCTTTGTTGTCTCCTCCAGTATTCTATGGTTATTCTGGGTCTTCTGCCATTCCATATATATTTTATAATTACATTGTCAGTATCCAAAAGTAACTTGCTAAGATTTTGGTTGGAATTGGGTTGAATCTTTAGATCAAGTTAGGAAGAACTCCTATATCTCAACAATACTGGGTTTGCTATCCATGAACATGGAACATCTCTACATTTATTAAGTTCTTTGATTTCTTTTATTACTTTTTAAGTTTTCCTGATGCAATTCTATGTATATTTTATTAGATTTATACCTAAGAGTTTAACTTGTGGGGGAGAATTCTTATGTAGGTGGTATTGTTTTTAATTTCAAATTCCTCTTGCTCATTGTGATAGCTTAGGGTGAATGGTGTGAGATTCATGATCTCCGAAGAAGATTTAGCTTTAGGACCAGAGACCAGGCTTGATGACTCAAGAGCTTTTGTGTAGCAGAGTTTTATTAAAGTATAAAAAGGGACAGAGAAAGCTTCTGACACAGACATCAGAAGGGGGGCAGAGAGTGCCCCCTCACTAGTGTTAGCAAGGGAGTTATATACTTTTTAAGTTGGTTATTACAGTAAATCAAAAGAATGTCTCAAGTTGTAAAAATTTTACCAGACCCACTCCCACAGTTTACATTTTAAGATAATAGGATTAGAAGTTAACAACAGAAAGATTTTACCAGGCCCACTCCCATAATATACATTCTAAGATACCAGGATTAGTCAGAAGATTTTCAGGAAGGAGAAACTGTCCTCAAGCAGGATAAGTTGTTATATAATCTTTAGTACAGAGTTTAAACCAAGCTGTTTGTTGTGTAATCATCAGTTCCAGGCTTAAAGAAAAAAATGTTTTATGACTCAGACTAAGGAACATAGACGGAAAAAAAAGACGTTTGTCCTTTCCTTCTTGAGAATTCCAGACCCCTCTCTCCTCCTTGGGGACCCTGGACTTCTTATCAACCTGCCTAGCAGTTGACTCTCTCAGCTGCTAGTGTGTAGGGGAATTTTCTGTCTTAACCTTGTATCCTGCAACCTTGCTTATTAGTTTCAGGAGGGTTTTTTTTATTGTTGCTTCTTTGGGATTTTCTCCCGAGTCAGTCATGTCATCTGCAAACAGACAGTTTTATTTCTTCTTTTCCAATTTGTGTATCTTTATTTCTTTTTCTAATTGCATAAGCTAGGAATTTCAGTACCATGTTGAGGAAGAGTGGTGTGAGGGGACATCTCTGCTTGGTTTCTGATCTTAGCAGGAAAGTTTCATTAAATACTATGTTAGATGCTTTTATTTCTAGCATAGCACTTATCTCCATCTGACACATGTAGTTATTGTTGATTATCATACTCTCTTCCCTAGACCGTCAGTTCTTTAAAGACTTCACCATGTCTGTTTTTATCCCTGTTGAGTCTCCACCGCCTGTGGGACACGTTGCTGTTGTTAGTGTTGTTCAGTTGCTCAGGTGTGTCCAACTCTTTGTGACCACACGCACTGCAGCACACCAGGCTTCCCCGTCCTTCACTGTCTCCTGGAGCTTGCTCAGACTCATGTCCACTGAGTTTGTGATGCCATCCAGCCATCTTGTCCTCTTGTTGTCCCCTTCTCCTCCTGCCTTCAATCTTGCCCAGCATCGGGGTCTTTTTCAGTGAGTCAGCTCTTCTTATCAGGTGGCCAGAGTATTAGTGCTTCAGCTTCAGCATCAGTCCCTCCAATGAATATTCAGGATTGATTTCCTTTAGGATTGACTGGTTTGATCTCTTTGCAGTCCAAGGGACTCTCAAGAGTCTTCTCCAGTACCAGAATTCAGAAGCATTAGTTCTTTGGTGCTCAGCTTTCTTTATGGTCCAACTCTCACATCCCTACATGACTACTGGAAAAGCCATAGTTTTGACTGTATGGACCTTTGTTTGCAAAGTAGTGTCTCTGCTTTTTAATATGCTGTCTAGGTTTGTCATAGTTTTTCTTCCAGGAGGGAACACATTGAGTAGTCAGTAAATGTGGTAAGTGAACATATAAGGCCATTACTTCCTAAATCTGAATTGTGATCATAAGAATAAAGAAACCTCTAAAAAGTATTCTGACAGTAATTTTAAGACCTTTTTAGGATTAGGTGAATGAAAAAGAGAAATTTAAAGATAGTTTATATTACTCAGTTATTGTTCAATCTAGGGACTCTCACACCATACACTCTCTAGAAAACTCATTTACTCACAGGGTTTCAGTTTATCGTGCTGTTGACTGTCAAGTCTCTATTTCTAGTCTGACTTTCTCTTTTGAACATCAGGCGCCTAGTAGTCATCTGCAGTTAGAAATAGCATATCAGTTTCATATAACCAAAGCATTCATAATCTCTGTGCCACACATTCCTCCTTTCAGTGTTGTCTGTCAGAGACAGGTACTTCTGCCAAGTTAGAAAGCCGTGTGCCACATTTGGTACTTATGTCTTTCTCCATCTCCCTCTCTCCATCTAGTAAATGACAGAATCTTGTTAGCCTGGTCTCCTCTAACATTCTTGTATCCATCCACTTCTAAAAGTGCCGTATCTTTGTTTAGACCATTAATATGTCCTAACTTGATCACCAGATGAAGGATTCTCCCATGCTATCTTCTTGCATCCTTTCCCATTCATTCTTTACTCTAGTCAGAGGAATTTTGTAATTTAAAAAAGGAAAAGAAAAATTGAAGAGGCAAAGAGAGAGATGCTATGCCGAGGCTTAGAGAGTAGAAGTGATTGACCCAAGATGACAGAGGTGAGAAGTGGTCGAGCTGGGTGGTAAGTCCTGAGTAGTCAACTAGAGACCCAGTGATTGGACCCTTCCTTGTACCAGGCTGCCTCCAGCCACACCAGCTGTGTGCAGAACATCTTCATGCTCTTCTTCTTGAATAACTTTTTGAAGCAGGAATTATAATTATCCTCACTTGTCAGATGAGAAAATCAAGAAAGGGAAGGTAGGTAACTGGCCTCAAGACCAAGAAACTGTTAAGCAGGAGAGTTAAAACTAGAAATAGATTTCCGGCTGCAAAACCCTTATTTTTAACCCTAGAATTTGCTAATGGTTGTAAATATACAGTATTTGTGGGGGCTTGCTTGTGATTTGATTTTATCCTAGCAAAGTGATTAAGTCTAGATCAAGTTACTTAAATTTTCAGGGCTTCAGTTTCTTCATCTATAAAATGGAGATATGTATACTGCATAGGTAACAGATGAACACAAAGCACTTATTATGGTGTTTGACATATGGTAATTAAGATCTTATTGAGATATATTAACAGTTAGCTATTATTGATATTAGTCAGACTTCTTACATCTATTACTTCAAGCTGTGTGTTACCAAATAATCAATAGCTTCTACTCCTTATTATGGTACATTCTTTTTTATTCTCCAGTTCCCTAAGCATTTTTTAACCATTTTTTCTCCACTTTTGCTTTAGCTATGTCTGCTATTTGAATTGCCCCTTTTTTCTTTTCTCTGCTATTCAGATTTTACTATTAAGGCACACAGTCTCTGTGAAATATTTTTAAAATAATTTTAGTTGTGTTAACCTTTTCCTTTCTGAATGCTTATAGAACTTGTTCTGTAACTACACTTTATTTGTAAATCTGATTTTCCCCATTTTTAAAATTTCTTACAGTGCTGAGCATATAATATTTGCTCAGTAAACGTTTGTAATTGCTTGAATATCATATTTGCCATACAGTATTGAAGAAGTCTTATGTGTCAGGCACTCATCAATACTTGGGGACTAAGAATGGATAAGACCTAGTCCCTATCGTTAATTCATATTACAGTAGATAGATTATAACTTCTGTTTATATAGCACATCAGTTTTTACCTCTCTTCTGCATTCACGTCATTCATAACATGTGCCACTTGCTTTCATCATTGCTATCTCATTATACACATTCACTAGGAGAGCATTTCCTTCCAGCATTAAGACTTGCTTATTTCTAATTTTTTTGTAATTTTTGAAAGTGCTTTTTCATGTCCTCTCTTATTTGAGTGTCCTGGCAAACAAATGAGGTAGAACTTGTGTAACCTTAAACAGAAAAATGAGATCCAGAGGTGAATAGGTTATGGTCCCCACCTTATAGGTGAAGAATCTGCATCTCAAAAAATTAACAATAGAGTTGGGACTTAAACTTAATATTCCTGTACACTAAGCATTTCTTATTTTAAACTTTGTACTATAGGAGTTTTTGTGCTTCTCTGGTGGCTCAGACAATAAAGAATCCACCTGCAGTGCGGAAGACCTGGGTTTGATCCCTGGGTTGGGAAGATGCCCTGGAGGAGGGCACGCCAACCCACTCCAATATTCTTGCCTGGAGAATCACCATGGACACATGGGGTTGCAAAGAGTTGAACACAACTGAATGATTAAGCACAGCATATAGGAATTTTTAAACAAAAACAGCAGGGAAGAACCTCATGAATCCCTGTATACCCACAAACCAACTGCAACAAATATCAACATTTTACCAATGTTTTATATATGTCCCATCCTATTTTATAAAGCAAATCCTACCTATAAATATTTCTTTTTATAATGTTGTTTTTTTTCATGGCCTGTTTATTTTTTGGCTGTGTGAGGCTTCATTGCTGTGTGGGGTTTTCTCTAGTTGTGGCAAGTGGGGCTGCTCTTTGTGGTGTGTGGGCTTCTCTTGTTGCAGAGCATGGGCTCAGTAGTTGTGGCACATGGGCTTACTAGCTCCCTGGCATGTGGGATCTTCCCAGAGCAGGGATCAAACTCGTGTCCCTGCGTTGGCAGTTGGATTCTTAACCACTGGACCACCCTGGAAGCCCTACACATATTTTAAGATGAGCTCTGACTTTAAATTGTTCTGAATATAATTATGTAAAATACCTCAATATTTTTAAAACCTTAATTCTATTTATAGTGCATTATCTGCTCAGATATAGTGCTATTCAGCAGATTTTCAAGTATATCTGCTTCTATGGAAGTGTAAATTTTTAGGGTACTACTTAACGGTATAGGAGGATTTTAACTCTAGAATACTTTCTTGATATAAAATAATTAATAGGACTTAGAGGGGGATGTTTAGCCAGAGGAAACAGCTGATTATGAGCTCCCAGTGAATACTGTTTTTGGAAAATAAGTGCTTTTATGAGCATCTTTTTAAAACACATTTAAGACATTTTATTAAAGTAAATTTTTTCTGGTCTCTCTTTTCTTCTACCTTTCTTTTTTGGAGAAAAAGATTTTCCTTCTCTTTTCTAAAAACCTGCTTTAACAGTTGTATACTGGACATTGTTTACCTCCCTTGTAGAATGTTACTGTTTCATTCATTACCTGTTTTATATCCATACTTTATTTTCTTTCCCTTGCTGTCAGCCTATAGGCCCTTCAAACCTACCTTATTAAAAGCAACAAAAGATAAACAGTCTTTCTTTGATTTTATGTACCAGCTGCCTACCTGAATATGTCTGCTGATACCTCACTGGCCTCAGGGAAAGGCCCAAATTCTATAGACAGGCTATAAGGTTCTATGCCCCTTATCTCCCAGATATCTCTTCATCCTTGGTACTTATCCTAACTTGGTGTTAATACATAAGTTATTAT
Organism: Bison bison bison; assembly: GCF_000754665.1. Lineage (NCBI taxonomy): Eukaryota > Metazoa > Chordata > Mammalia > Artiodactyla > Bovidae > Bison > Bison bison. The sequence continues at coordinate 5,413,780 of NW_011495057.1, read as the reverse complement.
AATAATCCAAACAGTTACAGACTTTGTATATTAGCATATAATTTATACACTGATATACACCATGGCAGAGTTTAGAGCCAGAACTTCTCACTCATTCCTGATCACTTCAGTTCATCAAAATTCACCAGAAACTTAAATTCTCATTATGTGCTGTTCTAGGCTCAAAGACTTAGAAATCCATTTGCAGTTGAATGTGATATCAGAAAAAAATTACAGAGATACTGTATACCTAAATACAGAACAATTTCTGTATGTTTTGAAAGTAGCTGGTTTTGCCATATGACACTATAAAGACTGACTTGTGATTTTCTGTGCAAACTATTATGGTCAAATGATCATCTCATTACGTTTTAAAATTTATCTTTCAGGGGCAGTATGGAAACTACCAGCAATGAAGATACTTCCATTCCAGTAGCCAGAATCTGCTAGCAGCCATATTGTCGCCTCAGCACTGTGGACTCCTTCCTGTGAAGAGACCCTTCCATTCCATCTAGTTTTTGGAAAAACCTTGTGGATAAGCGGCTGTTTCATCCGTAAGCAGCCTGTGTGGCTTAGTTATAAAAAGGCTTTAGTAGCTCAAAAATACTCTTGATTTCACATGTCTACTCTAGATGGCAACATTGGACAGAAAATACAATGACATACCCAATTTGCAATGATTTCGGAACTGCGTTTCAAACGGACTGTTACAGACTGAAAGGTGTGAACAGCTTTGTATGTTTATGAAGGTTAAGGGAATTTAATACTTTTCCATAGATTCTTTTGTAAGGGGAAGAGGGAAATGTACACTTTTTACAGCAGCAATATTTTGTATATTATGTTTATTTCATGTGGTGAATATGCAAGGCGGTACACTACGCGCTGGACAGAATCAGATCCTCTGTTGCTGGGGATGGGAGCACGTTGGATGCTTGATTGTGCTAGTCTGAACGTGGGGTTCTGTGAAGCTGAAGGCGAGGGGGAGACAAAGCTCCCACGTGTCCACCACTGGGTTCTTCAGAGGACGTTCAGACCCCTTTCCTCTCTTAGCTAATCAGGGGCACTGTGGTACAGTTTTGAGTAAAAAGGCGTTTTTTAAAAAAGCTTTCCAGTTTTGTGGACAAAAACCTTTTTTATAAAAGATCATTTATAATTCTGTTTTAAAATGTGAGGCAATAAGAATTACTTCATGTGGGATCTGAAGAATCTTGGTTAACAGTTTCATGTAAGTCTTCTCCTAAAACAGCAATAACTGAACCTGAAAGTTTTGATTTTACCTTGTTTGACTAATCACTAGTAAGTAATATCAGAACATTTTATAAGTGATATCAAAGAAGAGTCAACAATGATGCATTTTATTTTTTAACATGAGAAGGATAATTGGTTTCTATAATAAGAATAGTTCAGGAGACTTTATAAACCTTCCTTTCAACTTTTCTTGACTGGAAATAATGCCATTTATAAAGGAATACTTTTACGTTTTCCCCTTTTTTATGTTGGTTAATAGAACACAGAGATGTTTAGGAAAATGCTTGCTGATGAGGTTTATTCTGATCTATATTAAAAGCATAGAGGTTGCATTTCAGATCACTGTGTTTTATTAGCATGGTCTATTTAATCATACTTGAGACTGTCCTGTGCCTGATTGTTTGAGCTGAGTTCAGGGATTTTGCATTGGGCAGGAAATCATGCATTGAGAAGTTTATAACCACGATTATTTAAGCATAATCTGAAAACATCTAGCCCAAAGGTAAGTTGCTATTTTCATCACAGTTGCCTGTGCCCAGGGAATAAGGTATATTCTTTATAATTGGATTGTTTTTTCCCACTTACAACTGGAAACAAAACAGAAGGGGTGCCATAAATTTGAAAAAGCAAAATGTACTGTTCTCAACATACTGTAACCAAAAGGAAAAATTTTAATGTGTCTCTGTGTGTATGAAAGAGAGTGTGCGCGTGTTTTAAGGTCTGAATAAGGCTTTTTTCAACATGGTCAGTAGAAAATGGACATCAAGTTTGAACAGATAAAGCATGGACAGCCTTATTGTGACTGAAATGCTTTTAGGTTCTGTGCCAATTTTCCACCACTGTGTACTTTGTTGCTATTTAAAACTGTATCAACTCTAACAGAAGAATAAATTATTTGTGATTTTAATTTTCTCATTTGTTTTTTTAAATTAGATCTCTTTGACTCTCTTGTTCTGTCTGGAGACTGTGCTGTGGGTTTTTTATATAAGTTAGTCAAGTATAAGCAGACTATATTTGTATTCTAGGACTATCGAAATTCTCTTGTCATGCCCAAGTTAATTAGAATTAACTGTTCAGTAATCAGCATGTTGTGTGGGCTGTTTGTTATGGAATTCTTTCTCTGAAAATGAAGTCCATGAGGCTATAATCAAGATGACTGAATTAGATAAATGAGTTGAGGAGATGAAATTGTGCTGAACCCAACCTGGTGTAGATACGTTATCTCATTTGAAATAAGCTCAACTGACATTAAGAAATAATTTGTCTTGCCAACCCATCTTCTGTTGTCTTATTCTCCTTTTAATGGAAACTAAAATTGCAATTTTAATAAGCAGAATTTCCTCCAGGACTTTCTTCCTGGAGACTACCACATTTGCAAGGTTTAATTGTTTTATAACAGTCCTGTTTCGTAGAAGTTTTTAATTGGTGGTGACAAAAATTACCTTACTCCTTTGATACCTAGTAAGCTGAATAACTTTACCAGTAGCTTCCTACCAAGTTTGACATCACCATATAGACCATATATTCTAAAACTGGAAATTTCGTTTTAGCAAAATGGATTATTATGAAGAAATATCATACTGTCCCATGAAATTCAGAAGAAAAACATTACTAAGAAGAGCAGGGCAGTTACTGATCAACATTTAAAAATATTTAACTGTGCTAGTTTAGTCATTTGAAAATATGTTAGTATTCTGTACAGCTTTGATGGCAGATTGTTTTTGGTTTTGTTTTCAATGGCGTTTTCTGTGTGTGTGGAGAAAGGTATGAGGATCTTCGTGTACCAGAAATCTGACTGAGGCACTAATTCCTGGCCAGTCTTGTGTTGTCTTTACACCCACCCACAAATTGAAGCCAACACTATGTCCTTTCATTCTTTCAATAAATATCTCTAAAAGATAAATACTTTTTAAAGTAACACCTTGGTACCAGGATTCTTCCTGCTCTGGAAATTTTGTATTCTCAGTGTTAACAATGAATGAAAAATCATCTCAGAATATGTATGGCTAAATTGCTGCCTTTTCATTTTAAAAAGTCATTTGTATTAAATCATTCAGGTATTAGCAAAAGTATATTAAGTGTACAATTTTCCTAATATCATCTCTCACATGTAACACTTGTTAAGAAGGTTTGATACATTCCTTCCAGCTTGATTTTATACACGTAAGCTGAGATATTTTCTCTTTTTAAACAAAATTGTAATTGAACTAACCACACTGTTTTGCAGCCTTTTTTTTTTTATTTAGGTAAAATATATCTTGGATTTTTTGTTTGTTTTTTACAATTGCAAAAGCAAAGCTTTCATAAACTTATCTGGCAAGGTGTTTTTGCTTTTGTTTTTATATGATTGTTGGACTATTTCTAAACTATAAATTTTAGTATGTTAGGTTTAAGACCATGTACATTATTATCTTCCTAAAGGATATATCCTTGCTAACATGAGATTACTAGCCTTGTTAATTTTTGCAATTCTAATAGAGTTTTAAAAAATGCTATCTCAGAATTTAGAGTTACATTTGATTTATTTTCAAGTTTGAGCATCTGAAATACTTAAAGGGAGTTTATTATTTTTTGCTGTGAAATGGCTTTTAATGTTCTTTGTACATTTTCCTTTGAGCATATAAGAGAGACAGGAAATTGTATAAATACATATACACAAATTACAAAATTATTATGGTCCTCTAAATGCAAATATTAATTCTCTTTTTATATTGCCCATCTCTTTAGTCTCTATTATTTAACTGTAGATATACTGATATCTTTCACTGTATTAAAGTTTTAAAACTTCACATATTCAATTTCATAGCTTTTTAGAACCTCCCTAACTTCCAAATTTCTGAGAATATTCCCCATACTTTTTCTAAAACTTATTGTACATGAAATGATTTAGAGTATTAGTTTTTTTCCTATATGATAACCAGTTGTTTTCAATATCATTCACTGAATAAACCAACTTATTTAAGAAGTCACCTTATTTTGTTTATCTAAAAAATTAATTATAGCTAAGGCATGCTTGATTCATGCCATTTCAAAGACTACTTAGATTTAAATATGACTTCATTTAGTTGGCATAAAGTTATTAACTTTTCCCCTTCACAAGGGTTTTACTATTGGCTAAGAGTTAACTGCAATGGTATAAATAATGAGTGGCTTCTTAATAGTAAGAGAATTATTGAAATATACATTATACATACACATTCATATATATGTGTATATTATATATTTGTATATATGTGAATAAATGTATGTATATATTACAATTTTTTTTCCTGACAGGGATCTATAGTTTAAGAACTTAAATGTGTGAGCAGTGTATTTATGTTTAGGCTATAATTTGTAACTATGGTAATATACTGAGAGGTTTTTTTGTGAGAGGTACATTATAAATAGTGTGTGTAGTGTACTTCATAGTTCATATTCTTAACTAGTGAAACAGGACAAAACCCCTTCTGTTTCCTTTAAGATCATATTCAGCTTTCCACCACTTGAATTAGCTAAATGCTGTATTTGGTAACAATAGATTTCGTTAAAGTACTGGTAAAAAATATACTTACTATTTATTATCATTTGGCATCTTTATAAATTTTATACATAGCATGTTTTCTAAATACTTACTTTGAGGATTATGTTTTAGATAGGACTTCATAAAATCTCTTATGTTTTTAATTTTATTATGGCTTCTTCTGCCTTACTAACTTGATCTTTGGACCCTTTTCTCTAATGTTTTCTTGCTATTTCCTTAGTTTTCTGACTTTCACTATCTGAAGTGTATACATTGATTCTAGTTTACCTGCCAACTTTCCTTTGGAGGGGGGAGGGCATTAAGATGTACTAAAAGCATTCTAATTTTATACCTGTAGCAGCTTTTATCATTCAGCTTCAGGTCAAATATAAAGAATTTAATATCTATAGGAAGTGTAACTATATTAGCTATGGAAGGATATCTTAGAATATTGATACTTTTTCATACTTTTTCATACACATCAAGTTTTTTGAACTTTTAGGACTCCTGACATCATGGACCAAAATACTGTTTATATCTATCAAAGATTTTATCTTCTATCGATGCGACTATGCCAGGGGATTATTTCGGTTAATGCTTAGCTTAGTAAATTAATAACAAGAAAGTGTGGCAGTGGCTTTCTTTTCAGTACTAATATTAGTCTATCCATAGAAATCCTATTCCTATTCATTAATTTCAGTATTCCATTCTTTCCCAAGATCTTGCTTCACAGCAAGCTTTCATACTTCAAACTCAACATGTTAGTGCTCAGTCCTCATTCCCACATAAACACAACCATTTTGAAAACATGAACGGATATTAATTACCCCCTTGGCACCAGAATTCAGGATTT
>NW_011495057.1:5407949-5408063 GCF_000754665.1 Bison bison bison | reverse complement strand
CTAATGTAAAATGCATTAGTGCAAATGCTGGCTCCAAGGGGTAATACTCTCTAAATAAACACAGCAATGTTTTTCTTTATTCACAATTCTCAGGCTATTCTAAAAGTCATTCAT
>NW_011495057.1:5381125-5407849 GCF_000754665.1 Bison bison bison | reverse complement strand
CCCCCCACCCAACTTAAAACTTATTTTGAGTTTTAATAAGTTATAACTGGATTTTCATAAGAAGAAATAATTCCAAGTTGCAAATCAGTGGCACTTAACTCTGGTTCTTTGAAATAAAATATACCTCAATGTTCCCATGATTAAAGGACTTTGGACCATAATTTATGATAGTCTTCTGGGAGGTAACAGTTTATATCATTAATATCACTAAATAGATCATTTGATTTTAGAATTTCTTTGGAAATGGAAAATGATTAAGATCAGTCACTCAAAGTCAGAAAGAATGTGTATGGATTTCTGGGGGTTTGTTTTGGGGTATGTATGTATTTGAACATTCCTTGTAGACCTCCGATCAAGTAGGGATGTTCATGTTTTGATGTATTATCTCCAAAGGCATACTAATAATTAATACTGCTACTGTAAGATAAGACAAAACAATGAACCAAAGCAGATATCATCACGCTCCAAGAACCAAGTATCTCTGTGGAACAAAAACAATAAAAAATTTGAATTGGTGAGTGAGACTGAAACCACAGATCACCTGGGATTTGAGTCTAGAAGCAGGTAGTGGTACTTAAGAAATTGGCTCCTGTGAAGTAATAAAAACTAAAAGTAATAAAATTGGACACTGGAGCCAAGTTTACTATTTAACATCAGAGAAGCTCGAATTTGACTCTTCCCAACTGTTCACACATCCAAAAGGAGGTTTTGTTTTTTAAAAAAAATCTGCTGATCACTATCTAGGGCCTTCTTTCCAGGCAGCTAAGTATAATGATGCTGGATAATACATATTTAGCATCTTAATATGGAGCAGAACCAAGGTATTCTGAAACTTGGTAATTAGCTCTAAAATATTCCTAAAATAATTATTGTAGGGAAAAAACTTTTTAGAGATTTGGTTCTGAATTTTCTGCAAGGGTCCAGGAGTGCAAATGGAAATGCAGAAAGAAGGAAGAAGAGTAGGGAAAAGAGAAAAAAAGTACAAGTAAAGCCTTTAAATAAACCCACGAACTAAAATTTCAAGATATGTCAGAATCACTTGGAAGAACATGTATCCCCACTATATAAAATTAAAGGTATAGAATGGTCTGACATTTTAAAATGTGAATGCTTAAGCAGCTCAAGGAAATTTATCCAGTCACATCCTTGAATGGATATGAAATTACAATACAAAAACATGAAGAAACATAAAAACCACTGAGAAATCTTACAAGTAAATAATACCACTGAAACAAGCTCAATTGGCATAAACTGTAGGCTGGGCACAACTGAAGAGGAAGTTTGTGATTTAGATGACAGTGTGAGAAATTGTCTCATACAAGAACACGAAACGTTAAAATATATATATGAATGAAGGAACATTGAAGAGAGATGGAAGTGAAGGCAGAGTTTCAGTAAGGTAGCTCCAGAAGAAAATAGAGGGATTAATAGGAAAGCTATGCACAGATACAGCACTCCTGCCTGGAAAATCCCGTGGACGGAGGAGCCTGGTAGGCTGCAGTCCATGGGTTGCTACGAGTCGGATACGACTGAGCGACTTCACTTTCACTTTTCACTTTCATGCATTGGAGAAGGAAATGGCAACCCACTCTAGTGTTCTTGCCTGGAGAATCCCAGGGACTGGGGAGCCTGGTGGGCTGCCATCTGTGGGTCGCACAGAGTCGGACATGACTGAAGTGACTTAGCAGTAGCAGTAGCAGTATGCATAGATAAAAGCTGACAGTTTTCCACAATTCAGTCTATTAATACTTGAATTGTCAATTTGCCATAGGTCCAGTGAGGGCAAAGGAAAATGGATCCATATTCAGATAACATTATGATGGTGTTCAAAACATCTAAAAATTACCTGAGAGAAAAGACATATTACCTATGAAGAAATAAAATTTTGGCAAGAGAATTAATCTGCAACCATCTAAAAGACACAGAGAAGCAGGTACTGAGGGAAAATAAGTCAGTCTAAATGTTATTCCTAGCTAAACTAGCCTTCTTCAGTGAAGGCAAAATAGAAATGTTCAGAATTACAAAGACCAAGAGAATTTATCATCCATGGAAGATGTACTTCAGGAAAGAAATAATAATAATGATCAGAAGAAGGTATAGGATGATGAAAAGAGATTACATAAAATTTGTCAAATGTAATTATTCATAGGAAATAGATCACTTCTTTAGGGGATGGAAAAGAAAAAGTGTTAGTTACTCAGTCATGTCTGACTGTTTGCAATTTGCAACCCCATGGAGTATAGCCCTCCGGGTTCCTCTGTCCATGGAATTTCTCAGGCCAGAATACTGGAATGGGTAGCCATTCCCTTCTTCAGGGGGTCTTCCCAACCCAGGGATCAAACCTGGCTCTCCTCTATTGCTGGCAGATTATTTACCATCTGAACCACTAGGGAAGCCCATGGAAAGGAAAGGTAAAGGTTAAAAAAAAAAATCATAAATGTAAATGTGGTAGGTTGGTTGCATTCATGATCTCAGTTCTTCACCCCTCTCTGGGTTCATGCACTTTTGCCATGTGATTTTGCACTTCCTCTCACTGAAGAGGCTGAGTTCATTTTCTGGGTTCTGGATTCTGACTTTGGCTGTGTGACTTGCTTTTTACCCATGGGTTGTTACACCCACAGATGTAACTTGTATAGAGGGCTTGTAGAGCACTGGTGTAGTTCTGCTTGCACTCTGTGCCTCTGCCTTTGCCATGAAAATCTGCCCGGGCTAACCAGCCCAGGAATGGGAGAGTCATGAGAGGCAAAGCCGAATCAACAGAGTGAACACCAAGCAAGGCCAGCAAAGCCACCCAGCCAGTCAGCTGACCACAGGTTAAATTCAAGTCTGGTCCAGATCAACTACACCCTGCAGGCTCTTAAGCTCTTGTTTTGTTATATGTTACTGACCATGTGTATGTATTTCTTTGTTATGAAGCATTATTGCAGCCATAGATAGCTGATACAAAAACAAGATACAAGATAGGAGGCTTGTAGGTTTTCTTTCATGTTCAGGGGAATAGAAAGACTGAAAAGCTTTAGACTTCGTTGGAAATTTTTAGGGTATAATTGTAAGAGTAATGTTAAAAGTGTCAGCATAAAGAATGAGTCATGTTAAAAAACAAATATAATAAATTTAAGAGCCAGGAAAGAGGGAGGGAGGAAGAGGAAAAAAGAAGAAGAAATAGAGAAAATGTGTTAACCCAGTGGAAGGAAGAAAAAGAGATGGGGTGGTAAAAACTCATGAAGAATATCATAGAATTAGATCTAAATACATCAGTAACAGTAAGTATAAACAGATTAAGCTTACTCATTATAGGATATTAAATTGGGAAACCCAACTATTCTTATTGAGATATTACTAAAACTATAACAAAAAGGTAGAAAAAGAAACAGGTATATTAATATCAAAGTAGAATTTGTAAGCAAAAGCAGTAACAGAATAAAGGATCTGAAGTAATTAAATAGAAAAACCACTTGAGGTATAATAACTTTGGAATATATAAAGCAAAAACTGAGAATTAGAAACAAAAATGTAAAACGGCAAGACCATAGTGAGTGAAAGTCACTCAGTCGTGTGTGACTCTTTGTGACCCCATGGACTATACAGTTCGTGAAATTCTCCAGGCCAGAATACTGGAGTGGGTAGCCTTTCCCTTCTCCAGGGAATCTTCCCAACCCAGGGATCAAACCCAGGTCTCCCGCATTGCAGGAGGATTCTTTACCAGCTGAGCCACAAGGAACGCCTGCACAGCCTTAGTGGAAGGATTTTAATCTATTTCTAGCAGAAACTTGGCTCTGCTATCCAGACAACAATAAAGATAGAGAAAGATTCTGTCTAATAGAAATGTAGTATCAGCTCCATATGTAATTAAAATGTGTTCTAGTCGTACATTTAAAAGTATGGAAACAGAGAAACTTAATAATATGTTTTGTGTAACCCATAGTACCCCAAATGCTATTTCAAGCGAGATAAAATTCATGAGATGTTTCACATTCTTTTCAAAGTAAGTCTTAGAAATCTAGTTTGTATTTCATACTTACAGTGCATCACTTGTCACATCTCAAGTGCTCAGCAACCCTATCTTAGTGGCTACCATGCTGGATAGCCTTGATGCAGAAAATCTAATAGGTAAATATAAAGTCCTATACCTGACAGTATAAATTTTTTTCAAGTATATGTAATATTTATAAAAATTGACCTTATGCTACTTTATAAAACCTGATCAAATTTTACAGAATCCATATTGGATGAGTCACTATCTGACAATGGTACATGCGCTGGGAACTTGAAAAATTTATTAGTAAACATCTGTGGTTAAAGAGAAAATTGCAGTGGATATTTAAAACATTTAGAACTGAGCTAAAATAAAAGTCAATATAAAAACTTGTGAGGTGTTGATGCAACAGTTCTTAGAAGTAAATTGATAGCCTTAAATGTCTTTATGTGAAAACAAAAAGGTGGAAAATAAATTCACCTCAGGAATATGGATGAGGAAGCCAAAACTAAACACAGACAAAACAATCTAAGGAAGATTTTTAAGGGGAATAATAAAGTTCGTAAATTAATAAAATAAGACAAAGGATCATCAAATAAGAACCACATCTGTGTTTTGAAAATAACTAACAGAGCTATAATTTGACCACAAAAAATATTAAGGTACAAGTAAGTACCCCAGGGACAGAGGAGCCTGGTGGGGTGCTGTCAGACACAGAGTCGGACACAACTGAAGCGACTTAGCAGCAGCAGCAGCAAGTAGTTTGAGAAAGAGAAAGGAGTGTGATTACAAATGTATTGTGTATTCCAAATATTTGCTAGAACTATAAAAGATCTGTATTGCCAACCTGATCATAAACTTCTTACATTTGGTATTAATATCGCAAAACAGATGTAGGATGTTGTCTTTGGCTTCTTTGGGAGTCATGACTAGATTTAGAAAGGAAATCGAATTCTTTCATCACTTTATAGCTCATTTATGAATCTTCCTGTTGCTCAAAGGGAGTCATTGTCAACTCCCTGAAGCAGGGACTTTGTCTATTGCTGGTCTCTCAGTGTGTAGAATAATGCCTGATAGGTAAAGGAAATTCCATAAGTATTAGTTGAAAGTGTATCAGGAATGTTGGTTATGAATTAGGATGTAGAAATTTATGTAGGAATCATAAATGAAGTAATGAAACAAATGGGTTAAAATGGAAGGGTTTTATTATTATTAATAACACAGGTCCACAATTCCCTTTTCAAAACTCCCCAGTCCTGACCTATCCTGTGGTCATCTGCCTGCAAAGCCTGGCCTGTCTTTATCTGACTCAGGTTCCCCTTGAGGTGTGGCTGTAAGATACTGTATATGAAATATCTTGTCTTAGGAATTTCAGATAAGGGATTGTGAACCTGTGTCAATATCTGTGGTGGTTTAGTTGTTAAGTCATGGCCAACTCTTTTGTGACCCCATGGACAGCCCTCCAGGTTCCTTTGTCCATGGGATCTCCCAGGCAAGGATACTGGTATGGGTTGCCATTTTCTTCTCCAGGGGATCTTCCCAACCCAGGGGATCGAACCTGCGTCTCCTGCATTGCAGGTTTCTTTACCAACTGAGCCACCTAAGCTGTATAATAGAACAATACATTTCATTTTTAAGTAGGCAAGGAGTAGTTGCCTGTTTATATTGGTGACTTATTAATTATAGAATTGCAATAAGTTTATAGTTATAAAATGATAATCAAAGCTAGCTTGGTCTTATTTCCCCTTGTTAATAAAAAAAGGGAAATCTCCTCAGGCATGTCTGTTTAGATGAGGAGAATGATGACATTGATGACAACATTCCTGTCTTTGTTTTGGTCTCTGTTATTCTCTATGCTGTGCCCAGAGCTAAATGATAAGGATCCTACAACTTACGAGGAAAAAATGCAGTGTTCCTCCTTCACCCTTGTAGCCCACTGTGTGATAGACAGAATGATCTTGCCATCAGGAACTTCTTCGTCCTCTCCACATCTCTCTCGTACCCTTGGCTGCCCGCCCATCCTGCCTTAACAATGCCCCTTCTGTTTCCTAGAGCTTCTCCCCCACCTTTCCATCACCCTCCACAAACATACCTTTACATTCCAAGTGGCTTTCCTTACCGCATAATATTCACTCAACCATGTTCAATCAAGTTGCCTGTTAAACCTGTTTCCTTTATTAACATTTTATGGCTTCTAAGCATTTCCAAGTTCCTCTGGTAGACAGCTCCCTTACATGAGGGGCTTCTGACGTGGCATTACTGTTACTAATAATTTGTCTTTTTCTACAAGAAATAGATAGCAAGAGCTCCTTGGAATACCTTGGTAAGCACGTGTGGGATCTGTACATTCATATTTGGACTGATGCATAGAGAAATTTGCCACGATAGACAAAGGAAAGGGTATGAAAATTCAGACTAACAAAGATAAGCCATATTCTATCATTTCAGTTTGGAAACTCAGATAAAACACGAGTCTTAGGTGAAATATAGTATATTCAGGTCAAACTAGGAAGTAGTATTTCTTTCTGAAGATAATTTTACAGAGGAGTCTCAGTGATATAAGGAGGACTGAATGGCTAACGACGTAGGCAGGTGTGGGAGTGGGTGGATAAGGAGGATTAGTGAAACAGTGTGAGAAATCAAGAGGAAAACTGGGAGATATTATGCCATAGAAACTTAAGGAAAGAAAATAAATATGGTAAAGTGGGCAGCTGTGATCTCTGCAGCCAAATGTACACCTCCAGCCATTTTCCAGAGACTGCTTGGCCCTCTGGCAGAATGCCCTTAGGATGCATTCAGAGAGGCTGAGGTCCTCCTTTGAGGTGGTACTTCTCAAATGTAGCTTCCTTCTCTGGCTGTAGAGGGCTTCCCAGGTGATGCTAGCAGTAAGAGGGAGGTTCCCTCTCTGGGTCGGGAAGATCTCCTGGAGGAGCAGGTGGCAACCCACTCTGGTATTCTTGCCTGGAAAATCCCATGGACAGAGAGGCCTGGGGAGCTACAGTCCACGGGGTCACAAAGAATTAGACACAACTGAGTGTCCGAGCACCCAGACTATAGACTACTCCAGCCTGCCCCTTAGGTGGACACTTTCCTGGAGTGAGGCACCCTCAGGCTGCTGTGCTGTGCGTAGTTGCTCAGTTGTGTCCGACTCTGTGTAACACCAGGGACTGTAGCCCGCCAGGCTCCTCTGTCCATGGGGATTCTCCAGGTAAGAATACTGGAGTGGGTTGCTCTGCCCTCCTCTAGGGGATCTTCCCGACCCAAGGATCAAACCCGCATCTCTTACCTCTCCTGCACGGTCAGGCATGTTCTTTACCACCTGGGCAGCCCAGGTACAAACAAACACTCTGATTCCACTTACACAGAGATGGGCTTCCCAGGTGGCACTAGTGGTAAAGAACCCACTGCCAATGCAGGAGACATAACAGATGCAGGTTCCACCTCTGGGTTGGGAATATCCCCTGGAGGAGGGCATGGCAACCCACTCCAGTATTCTTGCCTGGAGAATCCCATGGACAGAGGAGCCTGGTGGCTTACAGCCCACAGGGTCGCAATGGGTCAGACACAACTGAAGCAACTTGGCGCGCACACATACAGAGAAACTAGAAAAGTCAAATCCAGGGTCAGAAAGTACATTGGTAGATGCCAAGGGCCAGGGGGTGGCGGCAGTGGGGGAGGGGGAATGGGAAGTTGGTGTTTAATGAGAACAGAGTTTCAGTTTAGGAAGGTAAAAAATCAAGGAGATGGATGGTGGTGAGAATTGCACAACCTTGGGAATGGGCTTAGTGCCACTGAATTGTACAGTTAAATATGATTAAAGGTGTATGTTTTTTATATTATGTGACTCTTACCACGATAAAAAAATTTTTAATGAATTATTAGTGTTGAATGAGTAAACAAATGATCCCATGAATGAATGGATAACTTTCATTCCTTGTGATCACTTCCTGGCCTCATTTCACAGTGTTACCACACCCAGTTTCTTACACCACTTTTCACCCTTGCCCTCCCCCCCTACCCTCTGCTGCCTTGTTTGTTCTCTTTCTTTGGCTCTGTCTCATCTCCTCCCCATACTCACTTTTCTGCTACCTGCCTTTAAATGTTGGTTTCCTCCTCACTACCTTGTCTTACCTTTTTATGAAAAATATCCGCCCTGGGGGAATTTCATCCATATCCCTGATTGGGCTATTACTTATATACTTAATGTCTCAGCCCAGACCACTCAACTTCACTTTACGCTGATGGTGTGCTGCAGCCAGCCAGCTATTACATTTTCAGGAACTTTGTGAGCCAGCTGCCAAATGCCAAACCCAGCCTTTATTATAAATTTACAACAAAATAAATTATAGTAAAAAAAAAAAAAAAAAACAAAGGTAATAAATACTTAAAACTCGTTACTTCCTATCAGTTTTTCTACATTTTAAAACTATTAATGCACTTGAGATTTTGTGTGTCGGTTGTATTTATATATTGAAAGGACTTGATGGTGGCGTATTACTGCACATCTCTCGCAGCTTGCATTCTGCGATGTCATCTTGGTAACTTGAAAACTGCCACAGTGGGAATATTTACGCCATGGAAATTGGGAAATGCTTCAAATCAGGGTTTAATTTATTGTTTAGTTGATTGTCTAGACTTACGAAGGTGATAGAGAAAATGTTAATAATGTAGATTAAGCTTAGTAGTGTCATGTCTATAGCTGTAACATGCTGCTAAGTCACTGCTCAGTCGTGTCCAACTCTTAGCGACCCCACGGACGGCAGCCCACCAGGCTCCTCCGTCCATGGGATTTTCCAGGCAAGAGTTACTGGAGTGGGGTGCCATTGCCTTCTCCTAGCTGTAACATAGTAATGCCAAAAATTGAGGAAATAGTCTTTTCGTATTCAAAAGGTATAATCCACTTCAGCGAAGAAATTAGTCCTTTCATTGATGAACAAGAGCAATCCTGACCTACAGCTTTATTGTTTCACTTTCTCTTTTTAAAATTTTTCATTTATTTATTTATTGCTGTGCTGGGACTTTGCTGCGGTTCGAAGGCTTCTCAGTGAGGTGGCTTCTCTTGTTGCAAAGCATAGGCTCTAGGCACGTGAGCCTCAGGATTTGTGGCACATGGGCTTAGTTGCTTTGTGGCCTGGGGAATCTTCCTGGACCAGGGATCAAACCCGTGCCCCCTGCATTGGCCGGAGGATTCTTATCCACTGCACTACCAGGGAAGTACTTGTTTTGCTTTCTCTTAAACATAAATATTGACCATAACTGCACTCATTTGTCAGTTGCATTTATAGGTTTTCTGTGGATCCAAGCACAAAGTCAACAAAAACATTTTATGAGAATTGGTTGGTGATACGGAGTTTACAATAGAGTGTTATATTTTATTAGTATGTGTAAGTTGGGCACCACACATCCTTCACATCAGGAAAATGTTTAAATGCTTATGTATGCATGCGTTCCCCTCCTCCACCAGGAGCCAGTTATGTATTTACCAACACAAAATTTCTTGAAACCATCAATATCAATTGCCTACTCAACATCTCAAGTTTAATATCACAGGCATTGAAGACTTAACATGTCAAAAGCAATTCGTTTTTCTTGTAAAATCTCTTCTGATACTACTCTGTATCTTCTCTATGGAGTAGGGAAGAAAGCTAAGCAAGAGTGTGATCTTGACTGGAAACTAATGTCACTCTAATGGAAGGAGGGCTGCACCACAAAGTTAACCACCTTGAGCCAGAGGACTGGCCTTTCCTCCTGACAGTTACTCATTGGTTAAGCTCTGCCCACCAGGGGCATGGGTCATAGCCTTCCAGACTAGGTACATACAGTTGATCTGAGGGCAGTTCTCTGCAGAAGGCAGTAGCTGTGAATTTTAAACAACCAGCTCTCAGAACAGCTGAGGGACAAAAGCATGTGTGCTCAGTCGTTCAGTTGTGTCTGACTCTTGAGATCCCATGGACTATAGCCTGCCAGTCTCCTCTGTCCATGTGATTTTCCAGGCAAGAATACTGGAATGGGTTGCCATTTCCTCCTCCAGGGGGTCTTCCCAACCCCAGGACTGAACCCACATCTTCTGCATTGACAAGCTGATTCTTTGAGCTGTGGTGTTGGAGAAGACTCTTGAGAGTCCCTTGGACTGCAAGGAGATCCAACCAGTCCATCCTAAAGGAAATCAGTCCTGAATATTCATTGGAAGCACTGATGCTGAAGCTGAAACTCCTATACTTTGGACACCTGATGTGAAGAGCTGACTCATTTGAAAAGACTTTGATGCTGGGAAAGATTGAAGGTGGGAGAAGGGGATGACAGAGGATGAGATGGTTGGATGGTGTCACCGACTCAATGGACATGAGTTTGAGTCAACTCTGGGAGTTGGTGATGGACAGGGAGGTCTGGCGTGCTGCAGTCCATGGGGTCACAAAGAGTCAGACTGAACTGAGTCACATGGAAAGCCTGAGGGACAAAATTACCTTTCAGTAAAGAAGATCTGGGCACCCACAGCATCCACTGTTGCATGGATACATGCAGAAGTGCAAGTTGGGAGAGGTAGAAGAGGAGAAGAGTTTGAGACAGGTCCTGGTGAGTGCATTTTTCTCTAAGAACAAGTTAGCTGCTGAGGGTAGGCAGGATCTTCATGGAGTATGGAGAACTTGACTAGCGTGGGAAGCTTTGGAGCAGCTGCTACATGTAGGCAGTGAAAGGGAGGCTGCCCTGGGCAGTGTCAGGCCTCAGTTACTGTTGGGAACCATGGTGGGTGATGACAGCACTTTGCTGTAGTCTCAAAATAAACATTCTTCAGCCATCTCAGTGTAGCTTCCAGGTGATGCTAGTGGTAAAGAACCCGCCTGCCAATGCAGGAGACGTAAGAGATGTGGGTTAGATCCCTGGGTTGAGAAGATCCCCTGGAGGAGGGCCTGGTAACCCACTCCAGTATTCTTGGCTGCAGAATCCCATGGACAGAGGAGCCTGACAGGCTACGGTCCAAGGGGTCGAAAAGAGTAGGACATGACTGAAGTGACTACACATGGCCTTTATTTCCTATGGGGCTCTCTTAGTCCAATCACAGTCCAAGAGAAAATCCACCCGGCTGTGTTCCTTCATATACTGGTAAATATAAAATATCAAGCTGAATTTTATCTTCCTTGAATCCCTATTTCAATATAAATAAACTTTGCCCGTCCTTTTTAAATCTTAGCCCAGGTCATGACAAGGAGAAGTGGATATAGAAGTTCTTAAAATGTCTCCTTTTTGCATTCAGTTTTCAGAATTCTCCTCATGTCATGCAGGTCTGAAAGGTTAAAAATAACTGCACCTCCAGAGACTTCTTCTTGGGCTGTGTTCTTCCTTGGGAATCTCTAAGCTTTTCCCACCCAGACCGGGTCATCATCTTTACCTAATTTAAAAATCTCCCAGATCCAGTGCTCTACAAAAATCAATGAGATCTTTCCCACCAGATGATCCCAGCAGCCACACGTGATAGTCTCTGGTCTGATTCTGCATGAGTTTGATTTTATATACTCTATTGTAATAATTTATTAACTTGATAAAATCTGCTGACTCCTCATGGAAAATATTCTGTTTATATTTTATATTTCCTGCAGCTTCCTTTCCGTAGCCTTTATTATGGAGTATTTACATGAGAATAGGGCCTTTGTTTTTTTAAAAGTTCGTCTGTGCCTGCTGCTGATTGCCTCCCCTGAAGTCAGAGCCCTCTGTTTGTGACATACATCGTGCTTTTCATATTGAAAGCACTTGGTGAACCCTGAATAATTCATCTTCTCTTCATGTTTGTGGGGCTTCCCTGATGGCTCAGATGGTAAAGAATCTGCCTGCAATGCGGGAGACCTGGGTTTGATCCCTGGATCGGGAAGAACCCCTGGAGAAGGAAATGGCAGCCCACTTCAGTATTCTTGCCTGGAGAATCTCGTGGACAGAGGAGCCTGGTGGGTTACAGTCCATGGGGTCACCAAGAGTCAGACACGACTGAGCAACTAACACGTTCACTTTTGTGTCTGTGGGTTATCTAGGAGAGCTGAATTGGCCCCGTTTTCCCGGCAGGGCAATGCAGAGAGAGGTAGAAGGCAGTCCCTTGAGGATGTTGGAATTCAAGTGAGCCCTCGTGTCTCTTGTACTAGATGGTGCCACTCCCTTGGTTACAGTTAGCTCTGCTGGGTTACAATCTTGTATCTTAAGTTATTCTTGCTTTTAGTCTGTGCATTTGAGATGGAAAGATGTATTAGTGGGAAAGGATAGATGAACATCAGGCGATAAAACTTCACAAATAGTTCCAAGTATTTCTCAAGGGAGTTTTTGCTGTGTCATCTGTTGGTCAAGCTGAAGGTGTTAGTCACTCAGTCGTGTCTGACTCTTTGTGACCCCATGGATTGTAGCCCGCCAGGCTCCTCTGTCCAAGGGGTTCTTCAGGCAAGATACTAGAGTGGGTTGCCATGCGCTTCTCCAGGGGATCTTCCCAACCTAGGGATCGAACCTGAGTCTCCTGCATTGGCATATGGATTCTTCACCCGTGAGCTACCAGAGAAGCCCACGTATATGTATATGTGTGTATATATATGTATGTATATATTTCTTGCCTGGAGAATCCTATGGACAGAGGAGCCTGGTGGCTACCGTCCACAGGGTGGCAAAGACTTGGTCACAACTGAAGCAACTTAGCATGCATGCTATATATATATAAATATATGTATAAAATCTAGTTTCAGAGTAAATTCCATGAGGAAGACCAAACTTTAACACATAGTTTGCTATAATAATTCTGTTATTAGGAGTTTATCTAAATCAAATCCAGGATCACAGTTTTGATGAATTTCACAATTTTTATAGCAATCGTATAATAGAAACTCCAAAATTTTTGAATTCAGATTTTCAAAAGGATCAGGTTTTCTTAGAAAGAATTCGAGTACTGTGAACAAGGCTCTGCTGTGTGTCATCTATAAGAAAAAACAATGGTATTTAAGTAGAGGGAGAGCGTGTTCTCATGTGTATGCAAGAATTAATTCCACTGCTATTCACCAACCTTTAGGAATCTGGAAATAATATGCCTGTTGGCTATTTGTGTTAGAACAGATGTAAAATTAATCAGTCTAGCTAACAGTACCAGGTCTGCCTTGGCCAGTGAAAGATTTTAAAACAGTTTCCCCAAAATAGGAATCATAAAAAAGTCTTCCAAGTCACATTATTAGTGGGCCCAAATATTGTCATTGTGTTGTATTTACTCATACTTCCCATCATTTTTGCCTTCATCCAGGAAACATGGGGTCATTTCTCCCCATAACTCACCTTTGGTTGAAGGCAGTCGTCTTGCCTCCTGCATCAGCGCCTTGTTGGGAAGCTTGATAAGAACGACACACCTGATGTTAGCAGCTAGCTCTTCAGCAGCTCTTTCAGAACTAGAGCAAGCAGCAAGTGATGGCCCTGTTGAATTCCAGAGAGTACAGTGTTCCCCCAATTAGCCATGGTATTTGAGGAAGCCATATACCCTCTGATTCTCTTCTTCCTTCTTTACTCTTTTGCAACTAACATGAACCGTGGAGATGAATTACTTCAGTAAATATTCTTGATTCCTAATCATCTTTCAAGAGTGAGCTATACAAGGAAGTTATTAATTAAGTTGTTAGATGAGAATGACATCTACAATCCATAAAATGGATTAAGGAAACCAAGAGCTTTATATCATTAAAAAAAAAAAAAAGTTAATGGTATTTGAGGAAGAGGACCTCAACTTGAGTCCTAGCCCCAACATTTTCTGATCAATTCCACCAAACAGCCAGTAAATATAAATTTCAGAGATTATGTGAACATCTCCGTTGTTCTGTGGCAGTTATCCACACTCCTCCTTGCTTGGTTTATGCAAATGTGCTCCCAGGCATCCTAATTTTTTCTATCTTTTTCTCCTCTTAACTATGAGCATTCTTTAGAACTCAGATTCAGACTCATTCATCATTGCCTTTTTGCTACATTATCTAGTTCTGGGATTCCTGGGTGGCTCAGTGATAACCTGCCTGCTGATGAAGGAGACACAGGTTTAATCCCTGAGCTGAGGAGATCCTCTGGAGAAGGAAATGGCAACCTACTCCAGTATTCTTCCCTGGAGATCACCATAGACATAGGAGTCTGGCGGGCTACAGTTCATGGGGTCTCAGAGTCGGACACGACTAAGTGACCGAACAGCACCACCTAGCTCTAGCACCAACCCTTGGTGACTTGGTTCCCACCCTGGCTCACCCAAGACCCTGTGAGCATGGGAGTTACACATAACTTCACAGAGCCTCAAGTTTCCTCACGTAAAATGGAGCTCATCATCTATCTCATTTGTTCATGTGACTTTTAAAGTACCCTGATAGCTCAGTTTTATTAGCTTCTCCAGGCACTGGGTTCTGCAGATGAATACACTATAGATCTCTAGTGAAGACAAACAAGAAGTCAAGGCTCAAGGAGAAGAGAGAGGAAATTATGGGAGGAGGAGGGGGATTCTACAGAGATAAGAGCAGGTTAAAAGGCATATCAGGTGTAGGCTTGGTCCTAATGAGTCTAAGGGAAAAGTGAATATCCTAGTGTGAACTCTACAGAGAGAATATGGCCAAGAGTGTGTTTTTATGCACACTGTTTATGGACTTGTATACCTTCATTTATTCGACAAGGATTTATAGAGTGTTTCTCCTGTGCAAGGCACGATTCTAGGAACTGGGAATACAGGAGTGACCAAGCGCCCCCAAATCCACTTCCTCATGGCACCGGCATCCTAGTGGTGTCTGTGTGTCCGTGTGTGTATGTACAGTGGTTCTGGAGAAAAAGCAGAGAGAGAGGATCCGGGTTTGGGCATGGATGGGTTGCAATGTAAAATAGGTGGTCAGGGAAGTCCTTCTTGAGAAAGTGGCAACCAAGTGACCAGAAAAGAGGTGAGGGAGTGAGGCATGTCATGTCACCTGCTCAGAGTATTTCAGGCAGAAAGAATATAATCATATGAATCAGGTCAGATCAGATCAGTCGCTGAGTCATGTCCGACTCTTAGCGACCCCATGAATCGCAGCACGCCAGGCCTCCCTGTCCATCACCAACTCCCGGAGTTCACTGAGACACGTCCATCGAGTCATAGCTCACACATTATTTTTACATGAGCCATTTCTTTTCTCCTTGGGTCACTCTGTAGAACCAGTGCACAGTGGTGACTCCAGAGCACTCAGAAAAGAAATGGTTCTACTAA
Source organism: Bison bison bison (assembly GCF_000754665.1). NCBI lineage: Eukaryota > Metazoa > Chordata > Mammalia > Artiodactyla > Bovidae > Bison > Bison bison. The sequence goes on along the minus strand of NW_011495057.1, from coordinate 5,392,658 downwards.
GAGGAACTTGTCTCCGGAGCCACTGGGTCACTGCTTCCTGTAGTCAGTACACAGGCCCTGTGGGGTTCTGGGCATAAGACTGACGGAAAGAGAAAGGCCTCGTCACCCTGAAGAGGTTAGGAAAGCAACTGGAGACACTGGTGAAATTCAAAATATCAATTTTTCCCTTCAACTTTTATGTGTAAATTTACAATTATGTTCTTCTAAGTATAAATGAGTTCCTTTTGCCTTTGCTTAGAACCAGTTTATGAGAGGAATGTTACAAATCATCCTTTTGTATTTGCTAAATCTGGACCTAATTCCATTTTTCAAGAAATTGTGTTTGCAGAAATAAGGCCACATGGAAATGAACAAATAATGAAAAATGGAATATAACAAACCTCTAAAGTCCTAGAGAATTAAAGCTCTGCCAGAATTATTTATAAAATGTGCACCAGTATCCCAAAGTATTTACAATTTTCCCTGTGGCTTATGAAGTCTGGTGCCATCTAAACATTCTTGGTGGTTCCATGAGACCCAAACCTTGTTTCTGAAACCCTGTGCCCAGGTCCAGTGCAAAGCCAAGAGCCCCATATGGTGGGATCATCATCTTGGCATGCAAAGATCTTTGTAACTAGAGACCTTTAGGATCATTCTGAAAAGAAGTTGAATCCTGTATGCAACTCTGGGTTGCTCTCTAATATAAATGTAGATGATCATCCAATTTCCTATGAGTCAGTGAAGTTGGGGCAAAAGGCAGAGAGTCAGGAATCCTGAATCTGGGATTGGTAGGGGGTAGCAGGGGTGAAGAGGGTTGCATTGCACAAAAATCAACATGGAGGAGAAAAGTGAATACAGATCAGAAGGTCCTTTGAAATACAAATGGGTGTCTCAGCACTAAACAGTCCAGTGATTTATTAATGTTTGAGCGATGTAGAAGCAGATCAAGCTTTAAAAGTTTCCCAGTACATAGCAAAGTCGGGAGGGAACACAGAGGGATTTTGGTATATGTCCTCCACCACACATCCCTTACTCCCAGGACCCATTCAGATGGTGGAAACACAATGCCATCCATCTGTAACTCTTTGAAACAAGAATCTCACATTCAAGCATCCCTTTTAAATGGTGGCTACAAGAGCCAACTCTTGCTGCTAGCACAAGGTCTCACAAGGCTGTTAATCATCAAGTACTGATAGCTACTGTTCCACGTTGGATGAATACCAATTAGAGACATGGGGCGACCTGAGGACTGGAGAGGAGAGAGCAGTGGGGGACTGGCTTTGTTGTTTTGGGGAGGGGTTGCCAAAAAAATATTACCTGGGGCTCCAGTGCTCTTCTCGCCAACCCTGAGGGGCGACTGATGAGAATGGCAGACTAATTTACAAAGTATAAAGTAGGGGGTGTACCAGAAGCATCCTATTATTATTAATAGGGTTTATTTTCCTAGACAGTGATGGCTGAATCTTATTTGTTTTTAGTTTTAGAATCAGGTAGCATTGGTCTAAACTTTATAATCCTCTGTGCCTTTTCTCTTATGGTATTTCCTGAAAGAGGCAGTATGAAGTTCTAGGAAGGCTTAGAAGGAAAAGCCTTGGAAACAAACAAACAAAAAAAAACTTACCACATGCAAAAGAGAAGAATTTACCAAGGAATGTTTAGGAAAATAGAACAAAGAGTTCTTCCAAGTTAAAGAACATCTCAATGGGAAAACAGTCCAAACTGGAGCAGGTAGCCAAAACCAGTAGGGTTTTCAACACAATGAGATTTTATTTGCTCGTGTACATCTCTCCACTCATACCCAGCCAATGATGTACAAACCCAGCATCCAGTGTGGACTGCCTCTCTTGAGTGCTGCTTCCTTGGTCTTGTGAAATCCCCCGCCTGGTATCAGCAGTCTCTCTGCCCCTTTGGACGCGTCTTGGGGGCAGTGATTCTCAATATGATCACAAGGTTTTATGCCTGGCTACTATATCAGAAGCAAATTTGGTGAGAACCAACTGCATACTTGGGAATCGGGAAAGAAAAACATGCTTCCCCCAGTTTATTTCAGCGCTGTCTTGCATTGTCCCAGAGTGCTGAGAGCACAGCATGGAGCTGCTTAGAAAATCTGATTAGGTCCCCCAGTGCTGAGCACATAGAGTTTCAAGAGGCTGGGAAATTGTTACCATTGGAAGAAGTATGAAAAATGGTGCATGTGTGGGGGGAGGACAAAAATTAAACTGAGATGACTAAGAAACATATTAACTCAAATTATGTTTGATTTGCCATCAAGAGCTGTCTCCCGGATGCTTGGGGGAGTGCCTCCATGGGGAGTTGAAAAGTGTTCAAGGCCTCTTCTGAATTGATAGTGCTCCCAGGGTTGATGTGAGCCATTTAGAAGTAGGGGGAGCCACGGAGACCTTTCACTTAGTTAGGAGGCGCTTTTGATGGATTTGAGAAGCACAGGCTTGAAGAAATAAGGGGAAAAAACTCTTTAGGCTGTAAGAGTTGTTCCTTTCTTCTTTTGTTCTTGCATCTAAGTAGGCACTGAATAGATATTGATTGCATAAAGGAATGTTTATTCTAACATATTAAAATAGTTTGCAATTTGAAACGAAGTTGTGGATCTGGCCAGATGTTGTTTCTCAGATTATTATCCCATGACAAGAAACACTTCACTCTGTGTGAAAAGAGTCAAAAGACGGCTTTGTAGAAATTTCCCTTGGATCTGTGCTTACTGGCTCATTATTTGCTCAAGTGATTCATGATGTTGAGTTTGTGGAAGTCATAGCAGAAATGAAATTGCCAAGTAGAAATAAAAGCAAACCCTATGTAGCAAAATCTTGGATTGAACATGATTGTGGAGGCAACTGGAGGAGGAGAAGAATCTTTAGAGGCTGCCTGGAGGACAAAGCAGCTCTTGGCCTTTTGGTTGATATACTAGTTACCATAGCGATTGATGGGACTTTGCCATAACATGGTTTTGTACCTGTATTAACATGGTGCAATGGACCTCATGCAGCTAGGTTTGTCTTTTTGTTTTTTCTTTTCCTTAAAGTTCATTAGAGGATACATGTCCTCAGGTATTGATGTCTTTTGCAGTCTTCCAACAAAATCACAAGGAATGTGAACACCGTTCCACCTCTGTTGATAGGGTAGAGTGAAAAAGTGGGAGCCTGAGAAGGCCATGAAAGGAAGTGTTTGGAATCACCCTAGGGAGGACACATTCCTGACTGGCCATATCTATAAAGGACAAATGTTACTTCTACAAATAGCTTCCTTTTGCATCAAGTCTATCAGATCAAAACCGGTTACTGTACTGGTCAGTGTGCTCAGTCATGTCAGACTCTTTGCAACACTATGGACTGTAGCCCACCAGGCTCCTCTGTCCATGGGATTCTCCAGGCAAGAACACTGGAGTCGGTTGCCATTCCATTCTCCAGGGGATCTTCCTGACCCAGGGATCAAACTGTCTCTCTTACATTGTGTCTTCTGTATTGTGGGCAGATTCTTTACTGCTGAGCCATGAGGGAAGCCTCAAAACTGATCAATCCCAGACAAATGAAGAAGAAAATCAGAGTACTATCTGTAGAAGAAAAACTGAAAGAATAGAAAACTTGATAAATTCAGGCTGCCAAGTTGCAGCAGATTGTTAGATCAGGGGAGGCATATGTCAAGTCTGGGGAGAAAAGCAAGCCATCCTAACAACAGTTCAGGTGCAGAAAGATCAGTCTGAGAACTACTCTGAAAATGTATAGCATCAATATCTTGTCAACGTGTCTGTGAGGAGCTCCGTAAAAGTGGCTCTACTGAAAAGAAGAGCTGGGATCCAATCCTCTACACCAGTGGTATTTGTAAAGAATTCTTGGAAACTGTTGAAATGCAGTGTGACTTTAGGGAGATCAGCCACGTCATGAAAGTCAAGGAAATGACTGACAAGTGGGGAAGTAGAAAAAAGCTGCCCCTGTCCTGTGACTAAAGGCTTTGTGAATTTGGGCTGACCTGGGTCCTGAAAACAGGTAGAAAGCCAAGATCAGTGCTTCTCTCCTTAAAGATATGAATGAATCATCTGGGGATCTTGTGAAAATATAGATTCGGTCCTGGGTGGGGTCAAGATTCTGCATTTCCAACAAACTCCCAGCCTGTGCTCATAATAGTGCTTTCAAAGAGCATACCCAGAGTAGCAAGGGGCTGGTGTCAAAGACCATTAATTTGAGCAGCTAGTAGCGAGGGACTGGACCTTTATGTTTTAGTTTAACCAACTTAAATTGCTGTTAAAGAGTTTAGCCTGGTGCTGTGTTCAAGATTATCTAGTTTAATTTTATTAGGTAATTATTAACAAGTTTTTAGTTGTTAAGATTCTAAATATATCATCTTATAGGTTGTTCAAACTGCCTTTTATGACAACTATTGTATTGATGTTCTATTCTGATTACGGACAATTTGTATCTTGGGTTGCTGGGATTTGATTGTGTCTTTCTAGATGGTATTATGTAGGGAAAAGTCTGAGACATGACATTACCTTTATCTAATTCTAACTGCAACAGGATGTGCTAAGATTCCTTTTTCCCCCTTTCTTTTGATTTCTTTCTTTCCGTTTTTTTTTTTTTTAAACCACAACTGAGTTCATGGATCTTGGCCAAATCCCTGGAAATAATCCAGACCTACACATTTCTCTTGCCCATTACAACTGAAACAGTAGTAGCAAAACAGAAATAGCTCTATTTACGAAAACATTTCCCCCCTACAATTTAAGATTACAACCGGCATGCCAAATCAATATTAGGGACATGTTTTATACACTTATGTATTTTGGAGGTGGGGAATAGAAATAACACCTTTTATTTCAGAATCAATTTGAAGGGAGCTGACTTCAGATACTGTATAGAGATCTCAGCCCATAATCTTGGGTTCCTGAGCACACAGCACCAGTTTAGTTTCTAATTTACTCTCGGGTGACTTAATGGTATTGCTTAATTATAACAGTTGCAAATTCCATCCTCCAAAATATATCACAGGCAGCCAAACATCTGCAGGGTTTTGTAGTAGGGAGGATGCCAAAATGAAATGTTCATTTTTTGCCTTATTTTGCTTTTATTAGTTTTTAATACATATATGTAATAAACAAGATGAGCAAGACAATATTTAAATATGCACCAATGGTAATCAAATGTAAGATATTAAGTTGCAAAAATGCCCATTCTATGGAAAGGAATATGCTCCTCCGGAGAATCTAGGCTGTGACAGGGGACATTTTAAAATAACATTAAGTTTTCAGTGTTAGAAAAGAAGTAGGAAGACTCTTCAACATGGGAAGTGCAGATGAGAACTAGGAAAACGATCCTGCAGAATGTACTGACTGAATACCAACAAGAAAATTTTCCTTTTCTGGGAGAAGGAGGGCTATCTGAATGCAAAGTGGTGTCAACAAACTCAGAAAGTTAAAAATGAGATTAATTGCCTCAAATGTGCAGCTGACAAATGATACAAATGATTAAGATAATCTGTTTCTTTTTTTTCAGTTAGAGAAAAGATGTTTTCAAGATAAGCACAAAGTACATGGCTATTATTTCTAGACGTTAAAATTATACCTTATTTGGCAAAGGAGTGAATGATGTAATTTTCTGTATGCCACAGTTTGGGAAATTATTTTAGAGCTAGTTTTTCTTTATTATGTTATACAAAGATATTCCCCACCCTTAAAAGATACATATATATTTTTAAATTGTATAGGTCTAAGAAAGAGAAGATATGCTTTACCATAATGCCTTAAAAAATTCTGACAAATAAAACTTCAAACTTCACCAATGACTCATCTCCCTTGTGCAATAGTATTTCTTCAATTTAAAAAAAAGAAGAAAGAAAAGTACAAAATATAAAAAAAAATAGCCAATAAAAAAAATTGCTTCTATGTATGCTCAGTAGGGATCTGGTAAAAATTAAGCTGGGGCTAATGAAACTCCAAGCCCCTGCATCACGCCACAGAGGGAGGAAGGCTGGATATTGCCTGCTACATGGCAAACTGCTTAAGGAGCTTTGTGAAAGTCTCACTGAAACCAACTTAGCCAACACTCCTGTCCCCCAGCCTTTATGAAGATCATCTCCAATCAGATAATATTGCTGCCGCGGAGGAGCTAGGTGTGACTCCAGTGCGTGCTTACCGCTTAGTCACCTCAGCGAGGTGTTAGCTTGAAAGTCAAGGGAGCCTGGGAAGTGGGTCTTATTAAACAATCCAGGACGCCAGGCTCTCGTGGTTGCCCAGGTGGGTGCTAAGCATAGAGACGGCTCATTTTAACACTCACCCATTCCCTTGGCTGAACTCAGCTTTACTTTCTTTTTCAAACCAGGCAGCTTCCAGCCAAACGGTCTTCAGTGCCCTGCCTTTTCTGTGCTTTGTCACCACACTGAGGTCTTTCTTGGAAAATGTTTAGAATCTCCCCCGCTAGAAAACCCCAAGACCTGGCCTTTGTGAATCTAGAACTCACGAAGAAACTCTGCCTCTAGATTTATGCCTGTCTTCTATTCCCTCCAAGTCTTTTTCTGGAGACTGTTTGATTTCAAAGTGTGGTCCTAGGGTGGCGGCATCAAGGCACCTGAGAGCTTGTTTGAAATGCAGAAATTCAGCCCTCACTCCAGAAAGACCGAATCAGAAGTTACTTTGTAAGGAGAGCCCTAGATAAAAGCTGTGCACTATTTTTTGAATCACTGATCTAATTCATTTTGATAATGACAATTGGTCTACCCAGAAGCATTTGCATTAGAAAAAGGGACTTATGGTGATGCGAAATTTTGTACTGAAAGAGCAGAAGTCTGGTAAACAGAAATCTCTATCAAAAGGCTTGGAAATTGGGTTCTCTATGGTGTCGCCATAGCCACTCCTCTTCAAGTTGCACCACCAAGGGAACCCTTTGTCCTACCTTAACCCAAAGCTAAGTCTGGAGAAAAGCCATGACCAACCAAGACAATGGGGCTGAATATAAGTGTGACAATGGCAGTCATAACCCTGGGCTGCGAATCTGGGGACCTCGGTTCCAGTCTCTGCTTACCACTGATAAGCGGTGTTGTCTCGGGGTGGTGGTTGGTTTAGTCACTAAGTCGTGTCCGACTCTTGTGACCCCATGCCAGGCTCCTTTGTCCGTGGGATTCTCCAGGCAAGAATCCTGGAGTGGGTTGCCATTTCCTTCTCCAGTGTTGTCTTGGGCAAGTGCCATGTATGGAGTTGCTACTGCAGAACATGATGGTGACGGCAATAAGAAAGTGAAGGCCATGTGGTGGCTCTTGTAAATAAGCGCTCTGCTTTTTAGCAGGGGTTTGTTTCCCAGTTGTTCACTGTCGTGCTCAGTCATCTGACACTTTGCAATCCCATGGACTGTAGCCCTCCAGGCTCCTCTCCATGGAATTCTCCAGGCAGGAATACTGGAGTGGGTTGCCTGACCCTCCTCCAGGGGATCCTCCTGACCCAGGGATTGAACCCAGGTCTCCTGCATTGCAGGCAGATTCTTTACCATTTGAGCTACAGGGTAGTCCAGGCTCCTGCATGAGGACCCTTTAAAAAAAAAAAAAAAGAAACAATTTGTGGAAGTCTCATATTTAAACATTACATTTAAGCTGTTCCATTTAAAGCTGCAGAGGAACGTTCCTAAGTCATGTGATCAGTTGTCCCTTTATTCCTGGTGGGGACCCTGAGGCATTCCTTTGGAATTCTGTGTTTCCAAAGTTCGAAAAGAATTGAACTCGATGATATTTATAGTCACCTTTGACACTACCAACTTTAACATTCCCCAGCTGTGTATGTGTCTTGCCACCAAAACCTAGTTCCCCTAAAACTGAGTTCCTCTGTGGAGCTGATAATTAACCTCTCCGCCCAAAACCTTCTTCCTTTTCTTGTCCCACCTCTGTTTTCCCCAGGACTGAGAAGTGTCAAAGCAAAGCGGGGGTGATTGAAACTGAGCAGGACCCTGGGGGAACCTTCCTAAATATAAAAGCCCACTTAGGCTCCCCACTTCTTGTTTGTAAGAAAACGATCTTAGTCCCTTAGGCCTTTCCTGAGTTCCAAAGAGCGGGCAGGAGCAATTGCAATTAGGAGAGCGAGGGAATGCAGAAACAGAGGAAAAGCAGTCGAGAACCTAGTTCGGTGATAAAATGGATACCTAGTTCCTCCAGAAGGGAGGAACAACTTGACACACACCTTTGAGCTGTTCTGCAGGAAGGAAGACCCCCCCCCCCGCAGGTGGAGGATGCTGTTATGTGCTGAGCACAAGCCCAAAGACCCCAGATTGCTTTGAATCTGAGCACTGATGATTAATGTCACCTAACCTTTCGAGTTGCTCCCCAACGAGGGTCCTCCTGTCCCATGTTCTTTGAGACAGTGGAGCGAGACAGAGTTGGGTTCAGAAGCAAAGGGTAAAAATGCTTTATTCTTTCATCACAGATTGGAGACATGCAGGCTCCTGCTGGGAGCACACGCTCTTGCGGACAGGTGTGGGTCGTGGTGCGCGGACAGGCTGCTTTACAGGAATCTCGAGGGGGGACGGGGTTCTCGTGAGGCAGGCCCAGGTGTGCAGCCCCGGGCTCCAGACGGCAGTGCCGGGCACAGCGCTCCTGCACACGGCCCGCCGCCCCCACCCTGGATTGCGGGGTGGTGGGCACGGTCTCTGCACACGGCCCTCCCAGGTGAGGTGTCGGGGCAGCCGTTTTACAAGAGGAACTCTGATGTCAAGTGGCAGGTGTGAGGCCTCAGCACACAGCACCCGGTGAGCCAGTGAGAGAGACTACACACAAGGAAAAGAAGAAGGTTAGACTTTATCACTCCCACTCGAGTCCCTGGAAATTGTTAATGGGCTTTGCTGGTGACAAACCCCTCCTCTGCCTTTTGTCCTGCTCCTCATTCTCAGGGGGTGCTGAGGGACGCAGCTGCATTTTCTGTTGTTCGTTGTTTAGTCGTGTCCAACTCTTTGCGACCCCATGGACTGCAGCACGCCAGGCCTCTCTGTCCATCACTATGTCCCTGAGTTTGCTCAAACTCACGTCCATCCAGTCAGTGATGCCATCCAACCATTTCATGCTCTATTGCCCCGTTCTCCTCTTGCCCTCAATTTTTCCCAGCTTTATGAGAGTGGGTGTCGTTACACCTGCGGGTGGAGGAGCAGACCTCCTCAGCTACCTTCAGATGTGTTTAGTGGTCCTCAGGCCTCAGTCTCCCTGAGCGAATACCATCTGTCTAACCTTTTGAAGACAAAGGACTCTAGACAGTTTAGGGTGCATGGCTCAAATATTAGCAAGGGAATAATGGTCACATGTTACATTTTTCCTAAAAAAAAATGAAGGGATCTACATCTTTTGCCTGGAAGTGAGTGTGCCCTGGTATTGAGGCCTGAATATCCCTGGCGTATTGTTGTTTAGTTTTGGAAGAAGAGCTTCATGTGGGTCTAATGCAGAACCAGCTCCTGGTGGACAGTAGAGCAACCAGCAGGGTGTAGGGATTGGGGACCATTGGTGTATATCCGGGGTGGGGGGTGAGTGGTGGGGGGGCGCTTCACTGACTGCGCTGAGGTCCTGCACCACCCTTCATTCCTGAGTGCATTTCTTTGTGGGGAGAATGGAGAGAGAACAGGCTGACTGGCCTGATGTAACAAGGCCCTGGTCAATTAGGCCCTGTATCAGGAGGCCGTGCCCAACAAGGCCTCTCTACAAAGAGGTGCTCATGTCTGGTAGGTGTGAATGTTCAGGTGTTTGATGGACTATCATGGGATTGGCTCCTTATTATAAAGCCAATGCAAATGTTACTTCATTATGTGGGTCTTCTCAGGTGCCGCTAGTAGTAAACAACCCGCCTGCCAACGCAGGAGACTAAGAGATGTGGCTTCGACCCTTGGGTCAGGAAGATGCCTGGAGGAGGGCCTGGCAACTCACTGCAGTATTCATGCCTGGAGAATCCCTAAGGACAGAGGAGCCTGGTGGGCTACTGTCCATAGGTCACATAGCTGGACACGACTGAAGTGACTTAGCATGCACGCACATACCACTTTATGTAGTATAGCCAAAATGAGCAATATTATAATCAATTATATTTCAATAAAAGAGACTCCACTGTAGAGAGAAACCATATAAAACTAATGTATGTGATCTTTAATAGTTACTGGATTGAATTTTTATTTTACACTAAACCTATAGACATCAAGAGGCTAGTAAGAGACTGTTAACAAACACTCAACGTCTATAGAGTATATACTCTATAGATGCTCACTTGAAAACATATGTGAAATGGTAAAGGTAGAACCTACTACAAATGACCCATGTGAAACAGGTCATTTGAATAATTACTTCAAATTACAGAAAAAAAAGTTCAATGAAGTAACGTTTACAACTCACCTACCTGTGAGCCCCAACCTTGGAGTTTACTCTGGGCAGATGGATCTGCTCTGTCCGTGGAGGTTTGCCCTCAGCCATTAATATTATCATATTATGCCCTTGTTTAAGGGGGGTGCCAATCTCCAATCTGTACATGCAGGAAAGGATGGCATTCTAAAGGTTCTGTGGGTGCCTCTTCTTAGACCTTCCCTGATACCCCTGTAGGTTTACAACCATCATGACTGAGTTTGCTCAGTCTGGTGTTCAAAACTGAGTAGGTGGCTCTGGTGTCGACTAAGAATTCGACAGGCTTTTTCCACGTCCAATGTCAGCTGGGGCTCCTTGGGGTCAGTACGCCTGCCCCCAGCCCCATCGTGCTCAATCTATTTGGACCATCTGCATTCAAGTGTAGTGGCTGGGATCTGCCGTTTACATCCCTGTGTGGGGACAGCGAGGCCCTTCTCTTTCCCAGTGTCCCTCTTGTCCACGTGGGGCGCACTGATCGGGTCCTAGTTTCCTTGGCTGGGTGTCCCTTGATGGGAGCCAGGGCTTGCTCACTGGAATCAAGAGTCTCTGTGCGTGGTTTAGTCCAGATTTTCCTGCTGACAGACTGACCTTGGAGGGAAACAGCCAGTAGGTGGCCTTGCCTCTTTATCCTTTTTAATCCTCCTCTATGTCTTGTTCTTAAACACCTGCTAGGCAACCTTGACCAGATGAGAGGTAGGAAGCTTATGCCTAGTGCTAGGGGCACTTTGGGAAATGAAATGCAACAGGATTGCCTTCCCTTCCAATGACTCAGGGTCAGTGGCAGGCATTCCCTGAGGTGCTCCAGGAGTGCCAATGGGTCTTCCACTGGCTTCTGATTGATTTCCTTTATCTTTAACAGTTCTTTCCTGTTGCCTAGACTCCCTTTCAGGATCAATTTTTTTTTATAATCGGTCAGCCTCTGTCGTCTACCTCTTCTCCATTGTCTCTATGGTCCCAGTTGGGTTTGTTATCTGGGAGCACTCGATTCCCTGGTCTGAAAATAGCATGAAGTTCTGAATTTATCTTTCCTCAACCGGATACTATGATTTAAAACAGTATAAATTGAATGCTTACTACCACATTTTCCAGTCCTGGCTTTGTTACATTCCAGGGTGTTTTAATCATCTTGGCAGGTGTTGCAAAAGTGTTAAGAACAAGATGTTAAAAAATGTGATCAGTTCTGGCTCAGGTCCCAAAA
>NW_011495057.1:5377789-5381025 GCF_000754665.1 Bison bison bison | reverse complement strand
CCCAAAACAATGGGTGTGAACAGAGGTCCAGACTACTAAGGAAGCAGTGAAGATGTCTGAGAAATGGTTTGTAACCCTTAGCTGGTCACCTGTCTCCAACCTATGAGCACTGTCGAAGAGACTCAGAGGGGAACTGGACATAAGAAATCTGGGGGAAAGTTAAGAAGTTCCAAAGGGAGAGGAGGAATGGGTTGACTCTCCTCTCATGCCTAGGGAATGATGCTGCTCCAGGTCTGGCACTGGTTGCCTGCTTTGGCAGAACAGGGAACATTGGTTACTGGGTAGGGGGCAGGCTATACACTCAGAATTTGTGCAACAACAGATGCCAGTAGTTTCTGTGAGCAGCAAAAGAGAGAGAACTGGTATAGATCATCTCAGATCTGCCCCGAGGTCCGTCTGGAGGGGTCCATCGAGAGGATCCAGGAGAAGCACAGACAGATGGCAGTTGAGGGAGGAGGCGTAAGCTGTCAGTCTAAGATGATACCTTTTCCAGCATGTTGGGATTACAAATTAAGAAGTCCTCTACTGCCCAAGAACCCACTGAAGAGCCCAGGAGAAGGAGTCAGCTATACAGGTCTTCAGAAGACAGCGTCACACCATATTGTAGCTCTTACCCTCCTCTGCTCCTCTCCAACCCTGAGAGATCCGAGGGCCCAGCTGGAGCTGAGTTGGGGATGGTGGTGAGGAAAGGGGTAGTGCTGGTAGAGAAAAAGTGGAAGAATCACGCTCATCTTTGTCACTGTCAGTGTCCAGCCTGAATCAGGCCCAGCTTGAGAATAGTTGGAAATTTAACAAGTACCGGGAATGGGAGCCTGGTGGGCTGCCATCTATGGGGTCACACAGAATTGGACACGACTCAAGTGACTTAGCAGCAGCAGCAGAGAGTGAGGACTTCCCTGGTGTCTCAGTGGTAAAGAATACATCTGCCAATGCAGGAGACACAGGTTCAATCCCTGGGCCAGGAAGATCCTCTTGAGAAGGAAACGGCAACCCACTTCAGTATCCTTGCCTGGGAAATCCCATGGACAGAGGAACCTGGTGGGCTACAGTCCATGGGGTTGCAAAAGAGTTGGGCATGACTTAGTGACTAACAACAATAGCAATCAGAGAGTGAACATTTTATAAATGTACTGAGACTGGGGGACCAGAGTCATGAGAGGAATGTTTCTTACCTAAGCAAATCCAGAAAAACTCTTGAAACTGCCCTAATTTTTATCTAAGGAGGTGGGAGAAACTTGCTTCAGATAGGATTAAATTGAAGGACAGTGGGAGACATATATAGTTGCTTTATGCCTATCAGTCTTATTTGTTCAAATGAATAGTTTTACTTAAAACATTATTAATCCATTAATAAATTCCTTTTTTACTTCTAGAAAAAGTATTGAAAATCAAGTAAAAATAATTGTATTAAATTCTTAAAATTTGTGAGTTTAAAACTTTGTAAGTTTTAGAAGTTCCCTGGTTGCCCAGTGGTTAGGATTCTGCAATTTCACAGTGGAGGCCCCAAGTTTGATCCCTGGTCAGGGAACCAAGATCCTATAAGTGGTGTGTTGCGGCCAAAAAAAAAAAATTAATAAATTATTGTATGCGTTACTACAGACATGTAATCAAGGTAATATCAAACATGTTTGACTGCCTCAAATATGCCATAATGGCATTGGTTATTATTATTATCTTACAAAATTTTAATTGGAGGACAATTACTTTACAATGTTGTGTTGGTTTCTGCCATACAGCATCGAGAATCGGTTATAAATATATATATATAACTATATATACATATGATATATGTACTCTCCTTCTTGTCCCACCCCCATCCTGCCCCTCACAGAACACCAGGCTGAGGCCCTCGTGCTATACAGCAGCTTCCTACTAGCTATCTGTTTTACACATAGGAGTTTGATCCCTGGATCTGGAAGATCCCCTGAGGAGGGCATGGCAACGCAATCCAGGATTCTTGCCTAGAGAATCCCATGGACTGAGTAGCCTGGCAGGCTACGGTCCATAGGTCACACAGAGTCGGACACGACTGAGCGACTTAGCATGCACGCACGCAGTGTGTATATGTCAGTGGTGCTTTCTCAGTTCATCCCACCCTCCCCTTACCCCGCCGTGGCCACAGGTCCATTCACTACATCTGCGTCTCCATTCCTTCCCTGGAAATATGTTCATCAATACCATTTTTCTAGATTCCATATGTATGCATTAATGTCCTATATTTGTTTTTCTCTTTCTGACTTACTTCACTCTGTAAAACAGGCTCTAGGTTCATCTACCTCACTACAATGGACTCACGTTTGTTCCTTTTGATGGCTGAGGAATAGTCCGTTGTATATATGTACCACACATTGGTTATTTTTGAATTAAATCCACTCAAGTAACAGCCAATTCAAAAGGGACACTGACTCTCCTCTCTGTCTCCATGAAAGGAGGATATGTATCTCTCATGTGAAAAGTGCCCTTCACACGTCTGGAGGTAGAAGGACACCCTCACTCCAGAGACAGGGTGTTTATAAACAAACCTTGTGATTTCTTTAATTTACTACCCCAAGTCCAGGCTCCAGATTCTTCACTAACTGAGCACTCAGAGCCTAAATTTCTTTGTCTTGGCAGTTCCTCACAAGCTTATTCTTTCTCTGTCTAAAACGTATGAAAGCTGCCTGTGATGACCACTTCTTAAGTCCTGTGTCTATGAGATCTACATGTGGATGAATTAAAATTTGTTACTTTTTCTCCTGTTAATCTGCCTTATATCAATTTTATTATTAGTCCAGCCTCAAGAACTCAAGAAGGGTAGAGAAGGAAATTTCCCCTCCCTGACACATGCTATTGAAAAGTCATTTTTAGGTTATGGATTACATTCTCTTAGGTTAAAACTTTCCAAACCAACAGGTATGTGAGTCTTTTTAAAGCTTCCACTGGGTCACTTTAGCCATATTTGAGTCATGTGAGGGTGAAAAAACTTACTTTCTGCTCTAAGAAAAGTGCTCTGACCTTTTGAGGCTTATATAACTCAGAGAGCTGAAGCCATAAACTTCAAATTGAATGTGAGTAGCGTTCTCATTGAGCAAAGAAAATGAAGTCAAATTAGAAGAAAAATGGTTCATAGTTTTTAGATGGGAGTATTAAAAATTTAAGCCTGTGTCCAGACATTTAGACAATTCACAATAATTCTCATGATTTTAGAGATACTGAGGTCAGGCTAAAACAAGGCACTATTTGCATTAATCTTTAAC
>NW_011495057.1:5360386-5377689 GCF_000754665.1 Bison bison bison | reverse complement strand
TAATCTTTAACCTTGCTCTTATTTTTGGCTCAGGACTTTTCATACTCATGAAATTAAATGCAAATATATATATATTAATAAATGTTTAGATTGGCAAATGAAGCACTTTGGTTTGAAATTTTACTGAAGTTGAAAGAAAGAATTAGTAATAGAGCAATATTATTCATATTTTATGATGAATTTCTCTTATTTTAACCTGAACTTTATCTAAGAAGGTGAAGAGAGCAACCCACTCTTCTAGACATTGATCTGAAAACTAGGGACATTTGGAAAAGTCATTAAGTTTCTGGCCAGATGACTAATATTAAATACATTAAACATAACACAGGAGGCAGATGCTTTTCTTGGTTTTGCCACTGGATTTTATAGACTGTCTAGGACCACTATGAGACTTCTTGTTCCAGCTGCATTTCATCTGCACTGATACCTCTCTGTGTATCAGTTAAAATAAAAGGGAGGGTGAACCCCATCCTTCCTAAGGAAGGATCCACTGATTGGTGCAAAGGAGGTTGACGAACTCTTCCGTGTTTCTAGGAAACCATTTACTGAAGCAATCACCTGGTGAACCCAAGCCTGGGACCCAGTTTAGGGCATTTTATGCAGGGACTTTTATCAGTGAAGGGTATTGCTACTTCCATTCCCATCAAATTCCTCTCCCCAGACTTCCTCTACCTTCAGCATAGTAGGCAATGAGTGGAGCAGGTGGAATCTTCCTCTTTTAAAAGGTACTGATGTGGGGAAAGGATAATTCTTGCCTTTGATACTAATTCTTCCCTTTTCTAAAATTAGTAAGCCTCAACTTTTAAAATACATTTATTGCTAACGCATAAGAAACCTGTCCACATTCTAAAGTGTCTTTCCAGATACCAGGCTGTGAATGTAATGATCCCTGCTTTTTTTTTTTTTCCCCAAACTTGTTAGATATTTCCTTTTTAAAATAGTGCTCCTTCATATGTATTTTTAGGGTAGAACACCCTAGTAGGAGTCTTGACCCTTAATACGTTTCTCTTTTTAAATAGGGGTAAGTATGGTGTAAGAGTGCATATAGTAAACATTTTAATCTTATATATTTTTATTTAAAAATATTTTGTATTTGCTCCTCATTTTGACATAGTTTCAGATTTCCAGAGGATTTAGAAGCATAGTACAAAGAATTCTTGTCTGCCCTCAGTCTCCACATTGCTACACGATACTGCATTTGCTTTATTTGTGCTGCCCCTGTTCTCTGTGTGTGTGTGTATAATGTACATGTATATGCATTTTATTAGGCTTTTCTGAACTGTATTTTGAACTCTACAAAGTTTTTTTTAAAATATGAGTAATCTATGATGATCTTTTACTTATTTATTTTTTGCCGTGTGGCACATGGGATCTTAGATCCCCAACCAGGGATGGAAACCTCACCCCTTGCATTAGAAGTGTGGAGTCTTAACCACTGGACCACCAGGGAAGTCCTTGCCCCTCTACTCTTAAATGCTTGCACGTTTCTTAAAGTAAGCACATTCTGTTACACAATTAGCATTGATACAATACTATTAACTAATCTCTAGCTTGTGCTCAGTCACTCAGTTGTGTGTGACTCTTTGCGACCCTCTGGGCTATATAGCCCACCAGGCTCCTCAATCCATGGGGTTTTCCAGGCAAGAATACTGGAGTGGGTTGCTATTTCCTTCTCCAGGAGATCTTCTCAACCCAGGGATCAAACTCGCATCTCCTGTGTCTCCTGCATTGGCAGGCGGGTTCTTTATTACTGAGCCAGCTTGGAAGCCCCCATTATCTAATCTACCTTTTTCAAATTGCTGGTTTTCTCAATAGTTTTCTTTATAACAAGTGAAAACCTCAGATGATGAATTGTATTAAACTTCAAGTCTCTTTCGTTTTCTTCAAACTGGAATAGTCCCCAGTCTGTCTTCATCATGACCTTGACATTATTGAAGAGTACAAATTGTTTATTTTGTAGAATGTCTCTCAGTTTGGATTTGCTTATATATTTTTAAAAGTGTAAAATATTCACTATGAAGGAGTTGGAAAATTCCTGTTGCTCTTGAAACTCATAGCCTCAAAATTTATTGACTTATGTGAGCTCAGATATGTGGAACAGTAAAGAGATTTAATCTCTGAATTTATACATACGGTTCCTGAACCATTTGCACATGTGTGTACATTCTTCAGAATTCTGTAGACTTTGTTCTTAAATAAAAGTGGCAAAGGCCAAAGTCATGACTTGGAAAATTTGTAATTCATGTTTCTTATTCTTTTTTTTTCTTGTGTAATTCATTTTTAAGAGAAAAACTCTAAGTTCTTGATTTTAATAACCATTACTATAGTTTTTTTCTCCCCTGTTTGGACTATTTATCTCACTTTCTCTTAAGTAAAGAGAGGAGTGAAAAGTTGCTAGTGAAAGGTTCCGGAGAGGTTTAATAGATAATTGAACTGGCTTATTAAAAAAGTCCAAAAAGATGTGTAATCAACCGAAGGCCTTTTTCCAGGGACAACTGGCCCATTGCTATCTTTGTCTCTTATTCTTTTATTCTCTTATTCTTATTCTTTGTCACTTATTCCAAGACTTCTTTTCAGTTGTGTCATTGTTTTGGTGACTGTAATATTCAGGCCTATTAGATGAACACGACTTTTCACATACAATATTGTAGGAATTTTTTTTTCAATCATCAAATGAAATTTTGGAATCTTGAGACCCCTCAAAAGTGCAGCGAAAAGTTGAGAGATCGGTGTTCTTTCTCCTTTAGTGCAGTAAATAAACTGAAGCATGATGACTATCTCAGGAATCCTGTCTCTCTTTGAATAGTAGATTTTTATCGTAGAGTTGAGAAGGAGGCTGGTTGGGTAACACAAATGCTGTTATTGAAAGGAAAACATATGAACATAAAGCTCCTTTCCACTGAGGGTGAAATTTATCTCCCAGGGTACAAAAAGTTGATCTTTTTCTTTCTAAATTTAAAAAATTTTTTTAGAGAGACAAAAAGAAAGGATGATAAATAACTTTTAGAAACACAAATAGCAAATGACATTCAAGCCCCAGATGGCTGTTGACTTTGACAGAACCATCAACTGGACGTTAGGAGCATTTTTGTGTTGGAACTTCTGCAGGTCTTGTCCCTCTACAACCATCAGTTCCTTTTCTCCAAAGATTTTCTCTATAACAGCAAATAGTTAGTGTAAGAATTATTGAATAGCTGTCTTGGAAAAACAATTGTAATTTTCTTTTACGTTAAAAAATGTGACTGGACTCTTAAAATGCTGTACTTCTGATTAAAAAAACAACAATAACCTATTGTATACACCTTTCTTTTGGATTTATTCTTCTTTACAGATGAAGCGATTAATATTAGAATTCTTTTAATTGGGCTTAGACATCGCCATGCTTCTTTCCAGAAAAAGCAATGTAAAAAAAAAAATCAAAAACCTTTTGTTCTCCTGTTAATTGCTACCACCTGCCTTCCATAGGCACTTGAACTGTTTTCTGGTGGTCCTAATATATACTTGATTTTGAGCAGCAGCAGGTTAGTTTGGCGCTTATTTACTTCTCGCCACCTAATGTCTTCCCATTTTCTTGCTGAATCAACTTTTTGAGCTCTCAAGTTCCTTTTCAATTGTCTTACCTCCGTGGCTGATCTGCCAGGCCTAGGGATTCAGCTTTGTTGCACCACCGCACACTTCAAAGCTATTTCAGCATTCTCACTTCAAAATTAAAATATACATTTTCTTTTCAGTGACTGAGCCATGAAACACAATCACATGGGATAAGGAAAATGTGGTAGAGTAGAAAAGGAAAAAAAAAAAAGTTACAACACAGAAGCAAGTACTTCCTGGGGAATTCGCTTTCTCAAACATGTGTTTCCCAGAGCTCAGAAAACACTGATTTCTGTGTTGTTGTATTGTGTCTTTGTTCTACTCAGCCACTTCCTTATCCCACATGATTCCATTTCACGCCTCAGTCACCAAGTAAGAAAATGTATACTTTAGGTTAGATTTTAACTGTAAGCACATTTTTGAAGTGAGCCCCCAGTACTAAAAATGTTAGCACTTGGGGTATTAGCTAGAAGCTAAATGATAGGTTCTAAAAGACTCTTCATAATCCCAAACACACGAGTAACTATGTAGCTTGGAGATGTAGACAATGGCTCCCTCCTCAAGCCATACATCATTTAACTAGAGTCCTGCAGGGACCAAGGGAAACTCAGCACCTGAGCTGCCTGATGTCGATGTGGGATGGTTCCAGATTTCAGAACATTGCACAGTTGTAAGGCCGTTGTAATGGGGATGGTGTGTCCCACCACTGTGGGTGCTGATGGGAGGCTGATTTCAAATGGTTCCATATGGTCCCTGCCTATTGGAGGTCTTCCCTTCCCGCCACCACCCTGAAGGTGAAGATGTTCACCCTCCATTCTGAGAAGAGTTTACTAACATTCTGGGCCATCACAGGAGGAGGGTGGTGTGAGAGGGTAGGTGGGGAGAGGAGGATAGGGAAACTTCTGGTGTCTTTATGAGAGTCACTCCAACCCAGAGAATGCCTGGGTGATGGGTTGGCTGATGTCAGTTGGGGGTCCTCAAACACAGGAAGGAGAGGGTGGACTCGGTGCTCTTGGTTCTAGCAATTTTCTTTTCAACCCCCCCACCCTTATTGTGATCGCTTTCCCTTATTCTCTCCCATTTGAAGCTGAGGAGGGAATATTTTCTTATTTCCAAGAACATAAAAACACACTTTGCAGGTATGCATTTGAATCTTGCACCTTGGATTTAGGTTAGTAGATTTTCTTTTTCCCTGAAATAGTTAAGTACCTTAAGCTTTTCCTGCTGGTTCTATTAAAGAAAATAATTTCTTTTCAAAGATGTGAAAATAAAAGTGTGAAAGTTAGTCTCTCAGTTGTGTCTAACTCTTTGCAACCCCATAGACTGTCACCCGCTAGACTTCTCTGTCCATGGAATTTTCCAGGCAGTAATACTGGAGTGGGTTGCCATTTCCTACTCCAAGGGATCTTCCCAGCCCAGGGGTTAAACCCAAGTCTCTTGCGTCTCCTGCATTGGGAGGTGGATTCATTACCACTAACACCACCTGGGAAGTGATAAAACTCTTGCTCAGACAGTTAACAAACCCTAATTAAGTTCCTAGAAAATTTCGAGCTCTCTGCTAGTACTGAGAATTACAAAGAGGGGTGAAAATCTCTGCCTTCATGGAGTTTAGAGTCAAACATGAGAAATAAACACATGAAATGATACAGGCAACAGTAGAGTCTATACAGATAAAGAAATAGTACAGAGCTGGGAGTGATTTATTCTCATGGAGAGAGGGAGTCATCAGGGAAATATTTATGGAAGTGGTAAGGCCTGACTTGGGTTTTGAAGGCTACAAAGGATTTTGATGGAAAAACGAGAGAGAGGCAGGTCGGCTTCTCCCAACCTTGTACCTGCCCTCCTCTGCTGGCTGCACTTGGGATCTTTGAGATCCACAATGATTTAGGGAAAGAAGCTTAAAGCCTGCTGGAGCTTTCAGCATCTGCCTTGTGGATCTAGAGAAGTCTGAAGATTTCAGAGTAAAAAGTGACTTCTGGATACTCCAACAAGCTTTTGGGTAACCAAGTCTGGAAAGCAGTTGTTGGAATTCCACCTAGCTCCAGAAGTCTACTTTTGGTCTCCAAAGTCTCTGTTCTTTGAATTGCAATGGGTGCTGAGCACCCCTGCTCCATTCTTAGGGATGAGAGGCTAGGCAGCCTTGGGTAGATGTCTGGTGATCAGGGTTGAACCAAGCTTGAGATGTTGAAGGGACAAACCAGCATCCATCCAGCGGACAAGAGGAATCCATGCTTTTGAATTTTGGGAATGAAAACAAAGAAGCAACAGCAGCCCTAGTTGGTTGCTTGGCATTGTGGAAATGCGCCTGGTCCATTTGGGACGCTTATCCGGTGCTGCCAATGGCTTTCAGTGAAGTTCAGGGCACTCAGTTCAGCATGAATGCACTGCTGTTTCAGAGAATTCTTTGTGATCCTGTATGCTAGGACTTGGTGGACTGGACTAGCTTATCTTGGCCAGGTGATCAGCAAGTGTTGACTGAGAAGTCAGAGAACCCCTTATGGTCCTGTTGCAAAGTTCCAAGTTACACAGAAGTATATCTGTGCAAAGGGACAGCTCAGCAAGGTGGGCAACTGAGCCTAGGGTGTTCAGTTTTACCAAAGAGTCTCTCGGACAGGATTTTTATTCCTTCTAAAGATACGGTTCTATAGTTAGCAGCAACATTATATTAGATATTCCTAACAGACTGTAATCTGACTCTGTGCTTCAGTTTTTTTTTAGCATTGATTTAAAGTATTTTAAAACCTGTTCTTGAATATATTCTTTGAAAATTGTTCAATGTCTCTTTCATAAAAATCTATACAACAAATTGTCAAAAATGATCAGTTAATGAGAATGACGTGACACAGGATGTAACACATCTCACCTTAGCTATCTGGAAACTCAGAGATCAATATTCTGATCAATTCCATCATTCTAGTTTTCTAGGTCTCTTGCTCTCTTATCTGTTACAAAATCCTCCTATTGTATAGGTTTGTTTTTCTTTATTAGTGGTTTCTAATCCAATTTTACAAACAGTAGGAACATAAAAAAGAAATGTGCAATGAAACCATAACATTTTATTAAATAGTTTTGCCTCATTTCTAAAACATGTATGTGGAAACGCTTTTGTGTTAAGCACAGGTGAGGGCTCTGATTGTGGCTGCTATTCACTTGGAAGTGTTATTGACAGGAAAGCACTCTCGTTCATATTGGAACGCCTATGTGGGTAGTTCCTCTGTTAAACCCTCCTAGATTAACTTGCTCATCTCAAGACACTCGTATCATTCTAAGCAGTCATGTATATGTGTCTGGGTAACCATAACTGTCATTAGTTATGTATTTCATAGAACATAGAAATTTAGAGCTGGAAGGAATGTAATCACCCAAATCCGACTTAGCTGAAACGATAGATGGGCATTTTGCAACCACTAAGAGATTGCAACAGAAGTTATCATGCTGTAGGTTATTGCATGGGCTCTATGGGACTCTCTTCCAAATGTGTAGACTGGGCCTAAGAGACTCTGGGTGATGTTTGCATTGTTCTTCCTTGAATGGCAAACAGAAACTTGGCTTTGGGACTTTCTTCTGGAAAATAAATTTTCATCTAGTTATTTGTTTCTGGTTTCTATTTATACAAAACTACCTTCTCCTCTGGAAGCTGTGATCCTTGAGGGCAGGGGCTATGTCTCAGTCATCCTTTTATTCCCCCTCTGGCACCAGCTCAAGTCCTTGCACAAAACAAACACATAATAAGAGTTGACTGACTGAGTGAATGAATGGCAGACTCTTTGGTAGCACTGTACATTCATTGGAGGAAGATCTTACCCTGACATTTCTTTTCTGCTTAAAAGATGCACTGCCCGCAGAGAACACAATGGACAGTGACTGACAAAAACAGAGGATACAGCTGAGTCAGTGAGCAAAGCATCCTCTCAGGAGGCTGGCAAGGAGCCTTAGTTGCCGCTGTCACTATCACTACCCATCAGATAGCTGTTCAGGCAGATCCAGGCTAGGAGAGAGGAGCCAAAGCGTGCAGTGATGAACGAATCAGAAAGACGTGGTGGAGGATTTGCTGTCTGATGACAGAGATAAGGGAGCTGAAGATGATGCCAGAGTTGTGAGTAGTTCTGTGTCTAGGAGGGCAGTAAAGCTGTACCTGGAGACTGTGGGAGCTGACAGGAAGTAAATTTGGGGAGGAAAGTAAAATCGTTTGTGGGTGGTTGTGCAGAGTTGTCAGAAGCCTGGTTTCCTTCCACTTGCCTAGGGTGTGACCCCTGTCTTTGTGGTCCCAATGGCTGCCAGCGCTCTGGCATCAGAACAGAGGAAGGGCAAGAAGGAGGAAGACAAAGACCAGGGGTGAAGCCTAGATGGTGAAGAGGTTTCCTGGAAGGCACACACTTGTTCTGTTAATCTCATTGGCCAGAACTTTGTTACATAACTGCATCTACTGCCAAGGAAGTTTGGGAAATGCAGGGTTTTAGTGAAATACAAACATGTGTACATATGCTCAGTCGCTTCGGTCATGTCCGATTCTTTGCCAACCCATGGACTGTAACATGTCAGGCTCCTCTGTCCATGGAATTTTCCCAGCAAGAACACTGGAGTGGGTTGCCATGCCCTCCTCCAGGGGATCTTCCTGACCCAGGGATTGAGCCCATGTATCCTGCGTCCCCTGTATTGCAGGTGGATTCTTTACCTGATGAGCCTTGGGGAAGCCCTAGGAAAGTACATGCCCTAAATAAAATTGGGAGGTCTTTTGCTATTGAAAATGTGAGGCTGAATATTGAGACAGCACCAACAGTCTATGTCACACAAAGCTAGACATAGAACTTGGACTCTGAATTCCTAATCCAGTGCTCTTTCAACTCTACTAAAAAACTGACAATGTGAACTCTATACTGTGGAGGCAGAAAGGAGGACTGAAAAATGCCAAGGGCTGGTGGCACTGAGAAGTGCCCAGGGCTGGCTCTGCCATTTATGTCTCTGTTTTACTTTAGACATAATATAATGTCCTTTGAATCCCTGCAAAACGGTTTGTTGATAAAATTATTTCTGAATTTCTAACAGCTAAAATATCTTATTTAAAAAAATATGATAGTTAAAATCAAGTGAACAATTGGACACATCAAAGGACTCTATGTAGTAATTTCATGGATGGTCACTCTGGTTTGAGATTCATAATGGAGCCTCATGATTAGGCTGGATTATAAATACACCTCTTCTCAGAGACGATTTGCCCAAAAAAAGGTGAAAGTGGTTGCCTACTCAACAATTTTCCCACTTTTTCCTTGTCTACCGAATCTCAATAATATTTGAATGTTGGTCAGAAATCCTG
The DNA here is from genome assembly GCF_000754665.1 of Bison bison bison. NCBI lineage: Eukaryota > Metazoa > Chordata > Mammalia > Artiodactyla > Bovidae > Bison > Bison bison. The sequence continues at coordinate 5,368,784 of NW_011495057.1, read as the reverse complement.
TGGTAGCTTGACTCCAGAGATGGCTGGCATGAATCCTTCCCTTCCTGTACATGAATGCCACTCTTGCCTTGAGAAGTGGACTCTCTAGAATCTGGGCTGGGCTGGTTTGATCCATAGATTTGGCAGAACAATGTGACATAACAGAGTATGGCTAGTTCCAGACTTAGCATTACAAAGGACTTGCAGTTTCTGCCTTCTGCCTTCTATGTCTGCCCTGTAAGAAGTTTAGGCTGCTCTGCTAGAAAGAGAAGCATGTGGAAGCATCTTGAAGGAACAGATGTGTGAGCAGGGAAGCCATCTTGGAGAAGGCACCCCATGGTGCCTTCAGGAGACTCCAGCCTGACTGTAGCCACACGAGAACCCCCAAAACACCCAGATGAGTCTAGTCAGCTCACAAAACCATGAATGATATAATAGTAAATTGCTTTAAACTCATAAGTTTTTGGATGATTTGTCATATAGTAATAGACAACCAAAACAAACATGCTCAGGAAAACAGCCATTTCTCAGTCCCAGGAAGTGAATCCTGTTTGGTTTAAGCCAATTTTGGTAATTCAGCTCTTTGCCAAAGTATTTTAGGGGAATGCATTTGACTGGTTCCAGTCAGTGAGATGCTGGGTGACCTTTCTTTACAGATAAAAAGAGACTTATGGGAGGAAATGTATGCACTTTTCAGTCTGACGTTGTTGAGCATACATTTGACTTCTGGAACCATGGCAGCTATACTGTGACCATAAGGAGACAGCTCTAAGGATCAAGCCAGTAAGCTGATGATGACAAAGCAAAAAAGATGGAGGGGTTTTTGTACTTGAAATCAGTCCCAAACCTCCCAAACCTTAGACTTCTTGTTGAATTGCTAAGTCGTGTCTCACTCTCTGTGACCCTATGAACTACAGTATGCCAGGCTTCCCTCTCCTCCACTATCTCCAAAGTTTGCTCAAACTCATGTCCATTGAGTCAGTGATGCCAGCAAACCATCTCATCCTCTGCCTCCCGCTTCTCCTTCTGCCCTCAATCTTTCCCAGAATCAAGGTATTTTCCAATGAGTCTGCTCTTATCAGGTGGCCAAAGTATTGGAGCTTCAGCTTCAGTGTCAGTACTTCCAAAGAACATTCAGGGTTGATTTCCTTTAGGATTGACTGGTTTGATCTCCTTGCTGTCCAAGAAACTCTCAAGAGTCTTCTCCAGCACCACAGTAAACCTTTTTGATTTAAATCAGTTTGAACTGGGTTTTCTATTACTTATAGCTGAAATCATCCTAAGTGATACAGTGGAAAAGAAAATCTCTCTAGTACTGCCTTCCACTGATGCAGAAAGAAAAAAACTGAAATGACCAAGTCTCTTCTCTTTCTTTTATACAACTGTGGGTCCCAGAGAAGACAGTCCTTCCAGACTCTTGGATGTGCAAAGGTAGTAGTCGAGGTGTGGGTGAGACCCTAAATTGTTTTGTATAATGAAATGAAATAATGAAATGAGAGGATTTGTGTTTTGAGAGAAAGGAGTAGAGTACAGAGAACCTGGGAGAGAGGTTGAACGTCTTGAGCCCAGATGTGAGCATGCGTCTGTCTGTGCATGTAAACGGGGGAATGAGAGATAGGAAGGGGAGCTGGATTTTAAGGAGAAAGGTGTGAAAATCTGGTACTAGGAAGCCTTCACTGAGTGTGAGGATGGGCTTCAGGCTCTAGGGTGGAGCAGAGGAGATGAAGTGCAAATGAAAAAGGGAGTTAGAGGAAGAGAAGTCAGTGCTAGAGGCAGCTTGGAGGAATTGTGAGCACTGAAAGAATGTCAGGCGTGGGGGTTGGGAAGCTGACATGTCAGGTTTTTTTTTTCCCCCAAAAATCTTTAATTCTGAAAGTGCAAAATGACCTCTTCTGACATATTGATTGCAGACTAGCTTCCTAGACAACAATTATGTGCTAAAAACACATTTTCCCCGCAAGTTTCAAGTATTCAAATTGAACACAGTTTCTTCAGGGCCTTGTTGCTGTTTAGCTCTTAGGCCGTATCGGGACTATTAAGATACCCAGGATAGCCTGCAATGACAATAAAGGATCTGAGTGACTGGGAAGCGGCATTTGTCAACAGATGAGAGCAGAGCTTTACCTGGAGGCCTGTTTACTTCTCACTGATTTCCTGAGTGACCTGAGCAAGGTGCTCAGTGATTCCGAAACTCAGCCTTCTCATCCATAAACTAAAGAGCTGACCTAGATCAGTTCCTCTTTTAAAATTAAAAATGTCATTTTAAAATGACAAAAAATAAAAGACCAAAGTGATACATTATTGTTAGAAAAAAATTCAAGTAATGTGCTGGCGGACTTGCCTCTAACATTTGCAGGTCCTGAAGAAAACAAAACAAAACAAAACAAAACAGCCCATGTAGTCTAAATAGCTAAAGTTTATAAATTAAGGGTAAATACAATTTAAAATTGGAATTGCTGCCCAATTTCCACTTCTAAACAGTGATTTCTCACCTTCTTGATAATATCTGCATTTTCTTTGCTGTTTCAACCTACATTTTCCTAATTAGCAGAGAGAAGTTCATCATCTTTATGTGTCTTTATTGGCCAATAGCATACCTTCTTCAGTGAATTTCCTTTTCATAATTTTTGTGCCCTTTTTTCTATCAGTTAGCATTTGTCATTTTTCTTACTGATTTCCAGGTGCTTTTAATATATTGATACTAATCTGGTTCTGTGGTTTTCAAATTGCTGTCTATGAAGCTCCAAGTTTTTATGGAGCCCCAAGTTTCTGCAGAGCTGTGTGAGGCACATAGGGGTGTATTTCCTTGTAAATGAGAGGCAGAACAGACAGAGCTCTGCTTCCCTCAACCCAGAGCTGGAGCGGTTCTCCTTTATTTCACTTTGAGATAAGAGCCTTTATAAGATTGCAGGTGTGTGTATTTTAAAAAAGGATCTATTGCTTAAAACAGATGTTTAAACTAGATCATCCTTAAGTATCACTACTGCTTGGAAGTACTATGATCTTTGAGTCTATGAATTAAAAACATGATGCTATATATATCAGTTCAGTTCAGTTGCTCAGTCAAGTCCGACTCTTTGCGACCCCATGGACTGCAGCACACCAGGCCTCCCTGTCCATCACCAACTCCATACGCACACATACATACATTTTAAAAAATACTCTTTTCTATATGGTTTACCCCAGGAGATTGCATATCATTCTCTGTGTTATACAATAGGCCTTGTTTATCCTTTCTAACTGTAATAGGGGGCTTCCCTGTGCCTTAGGTAGTTGGTAATTGCGTGTACCAGCTGCAAACTCCCAGTCCATCCCTTTCCTACCCCTCTCGGCAACCACAAGTCTGAGTGATCACTTTTTCAGAGCTTCATGCATTTATTCATTTGCTAAATATTATTGGGCACCTACTGTTTGCTGGGCACTATGCAAAGTGTGGACACTGCTTACACAAGACAGCCATGGTTCCTACCCTCTTAGACTATTGTTAGGTGGGAAGGCAGCTAGTAAAAAAATGATTGCAAGTAAAGAATGTTGAGGGCTAGGAAAGTGACATATGGCATGTTATCCTAAGTCAGAGAAAGGCAGCCAGGAAGGGCTGAACCATGATGTTCAGCTGTAACCTGAAAGTGACCGTGAGCTGGAAAGGAATAGGGAAAGGGGGTAAAGATTGGGGATAGGTGGGCAGGACTTAGGACAATAAATAATGTAAATAAATTTAAATTTTCTTGGGGTACTGTCTTGATTAATGACCTGGTTTTTAAATGAGCAAATCTAGAGAGATTTTTGCTTACTTTCATATATATATAGTATATAAACAATAAGTTGCAGTGAGCTGCCATTCTTCTCTATTTTCTTCCCACCTGACTCTCCCTTTAAGGTGAATGTAAAGCTTTACTTGGGTAACTTGCAAATTAAAATTATATTTACAAGATGGGATAAACCTAAATTGACAGTCTTCTAGATAGCAATAACATGGAAATTTGAGTGAGATATAAGATTTTTGACAAAATTCCGGTAACATAAAGAACCACTTGACTTGAATTCAACCAAAACAATTGATCCAGAATTTACAGTCACTGAGAGACTTCAAACAGAAGTGAACATGCTGTAGGTTATTATATGGGCTTTGTTGGGCTCTCTCCAAAATGAATAGGCAGAGCCCAAGGGAGTCAGGCGGTTTTCACATAGGTCTTACCTGGAGAGAGAACCAGGGTGGATTCTCTGCCAGCACCCTCTGTCTTCCTCCTTCCTTTCACTATCAAACATTTAAAGGAGAATAGTCTCTCCTCTGTGTTTCTATTTTCTCATCACCACTCAGTGTTTACTTTCTTGCAATCTGGCTGTAGTTCCCATTTCTTTAAAGAGATGCTTTTGACCTTCACTGGTAACTCCCTGATCCCTAATCCAGTAGCTTTTGGTTCAGTTCTTCTCAACCTTGTGTTTCCTATAATGTCTGGTACACTTGTTCTCCTGTTTTCTCTAAGCTTGCTGAAAGCCTTGGTTGGAATGATCATGACTGATTTTCCTCTTGTGTATCTCTGACTGCTTTGTCTTCTCCTTCTCTACTCACCTTTCTTTTCTCCCCTGACAATAACTATTTACAAGACTCCTTCTCTGTCTTCTTTTACCTTTCTTCTTATGAAGATGAGCCCCATATTTCTATACCCAGACCTGGTCAGGCTTTAATTCAGCATTTGTACATTGCTTTACACCCACCATGGTTACCTCCTCCCTCTATCCAGCACCCAGGAGTGTCCTGTTTTTGTTAATGGTCCCAGTATTCTCCAAGGTATCCAGAGCCCACTATCGCATTTGACTCTCCTTTTTGCTTTTTTTTTTTTTTTGTGGCCACACCTTGAAGCATGCAGCATTTCCCTGACCAGGGATCAAACCCATGCCCCCTTAGTGGAAGTGTGGAATCTTAACCACTGGACCACCAAGGAAACCCCCTTTTTGCTTTTATGTACACATTTCTCTCTCATCTTTCTTCCTTTACCTTCCTACTGGCTAGGGTGACCATACACCCTACTGTTCTCAGTACGGTTTGGATTTATACCCTGTGCATCCCATTCTGTTAGCACCCTCTTTTATCCAGAAGACTGTCCTGGTTAGGTCAGTAGATGAGACAGTCACCCTACAACATACACAACACTAGATCAGATCTTCAGTCCCTCTTGCAATACCTCCTCACTGGCCTCTTGCCTTTAGGTTCTCTCTGAATGTAAGCTACAGGAAAAGATCGATTCTCTGCTTTAAAACCTTAACCAACACTTCACTGCCTTTTAAATAAAGTTAATGTTCTTTGGTCTTTGTTTAAGGCTCTCTACCATGCGTTCCCAACCTGTGTTTCCAGAATCATTTCCTGCTTCCCTCTGGAAGTATGGAGCATCAGAGTAATACGAGGCACATGTGAACATGCATTTTGACATGGTTGCCAGGGTGGGCACACAGAAGATATTTTAGGGACTGCCATGACTAGAAATGAGTCCTTTTTCTGGGATAGGTCCTACTTTGGTTCTCCTAATAATAACAAGATAGAAAAGGGCTCCAAGAGACCCCTCATGTGGTTTTTATTGTCCCTTTATTCCCAATTCTGGGCAGTATGAAGGTACTATTTGAGGCCTTTACCCAAAGTGGAGTGGTTCACAGAACAAGCCATCCAGCACCCCTGAACCAGCATGGTCCTGCTGGTTGATGTTCACAGAGGCTTTGCCCACAACCCACAGCCATTTCCTGGGCATGACCAGGAAACTGCTTTCATTTTGAGGCAGATATCAAGTCTGAGGTGACATCTAACACAAATTTCTTAAGAGAAGACTGGTTTTTGAATCTCTAGTGCAAATATTGCTCAGTAAACAAGTATAAATTTCTATTCAAGGATGAACTTGACTTTCCCTCAAGAATTTTGGACATCTTCTCTTGCTGCTGTTCATGGTTTTTTCATGTCCTGAGTCAGATTTTCATGTCCACTAGTAATACTTGAGTTTTAACTTTGTAATTTAAAAACATAAATCTATTTTATTAAGCTTTTAAAAACAAAACTCTATTAAAATAAGAACAAATAGCTCTTGTATTATTTCATTAACGCAAGTTGAAAAACCTAGAAGTCTTTAAGCAACTAGTCTTATTGAAAAATCTAGTTTAATCAAATTCTTAAGCATTTAAAAACCCACCAGTTATTGAATAGATTTTATTTTCTTTTATACCAATTTGAATGCTCAGAGGGCAAATGATTGACTTTAATAAGAAGAAACTTCCCAAGCACTTCACTCTTGTAAATCTACTACATTAATTTGGAAGCAGGGTAAAACAAATGAGAAGTATGAAGAAATTCTCTGAACCATTCTGGTATTATTTAGCATGTTTTGAAAAATTCTCTTAATCCTTTCAAAACAATTCTAAAAGTGTTTATACATTATATGTTGGAATCACAAAGCTTAATAACCTGTCAGAATTCAAAATATACCAAGTTCTCTTTAAAATACTTTAACACCAGATATGTACTGAATGTCCTAATGGTAAAACCTTTCTTGAATATAACACAAAATCATTAATACTATGGATTTGATTTATTTTATTATATTTATATTTTATTTAGGCCTTTCCCAATCTGGAGAACGTGTTTACCCATTAGACTATTTCCTCTGGTGGGTGAGAAGAGTTGATTATTGGGTTGACAAGTCGTGGCTAGGATGTGGTTAGAGGTGGGAGAGGATTGGATGTAGGGCTTGAGGGTTACATGCATCTCTGATGATTCTGTATCACCAGCCAAATGGTGAGCTAATCTTCCAAGTCTCTATATCAACTTCAAATCCACACTCTCTCCCCATCTTGTTATTTCATCTGGATCTTCACCCCTGTCCAGATTGCAGTTGTGTGTGTTAGTTGCTCAGTCATGTCCAACTCTTTGTGACCCCATGGTCTGTGTAACCTGCCAGGCTCCTCTGTCCATGGAATTCTCCAGGCAAGAATACTGGAGTGGGTAGCCATTCCTTTCTCCAGAGAATCTTCCTGACTCAGGGATTGAACCTGGGTGTCCTGCATTGCAGGCAGGTTCTTTACCATCTGAGCCACCAGGGAAGCCCAACTGCAGTTATCCTCATTCAGTTAATTTATTTACTTCCCAGTTTAAATTTGGAAAAGGAAATGGCACCCCACTCCAGTATTCTTGCCTGGAGAATTCTATGGATGGAGGAGCCGGGAGTCTACAGTCCGTGGGATTGTGGAGTTGGATATGACTGAGTGACTAACACATAGTTTAAATTACCATATTTTTCACCTAGACTTTGACAGTATTTAGGGCAACACTGGCCAGTAGAAATATGATGTGAGTTACAAATGTGAGCCATATATTAAATTTTACTGATCAGTTCAGTTCAGTTGCTCAGTTGTGTCCAAATCTTTGCAACCCTATGGACTGCAGCATGCCAGGCTTCCCTGTCCATCACCAACTCCCAAAGCTTGCTCAAACCCATGTCCATTGAGTCGGTGATGCCATCCAACCATCTCATCCTCTGTTGTCCCCTTCTCCTCCTGCCTTCAGTCTTTCCCAGCATCAGGGTCTTTCCCAATGAGTCAATTCTTCACATCAGGTGGCCAAGGTATTGAAGCTACAGCTTCAACATCAGTCCTTCCAGTGAATATTCAGGACTGATTTCCTTTAGGATGGACTGGTTTGATATCCTTGCAGTCCAAGTTACTCTCAAGAACCACATTTAAAAAGAGACAAGTGAAATTAACAATATATTTTATTTCACTCAGTATATCCAAAATAGTATCATTTCACCATGTTATCAATATAAACATTACTTGTATTCTATATCACTTTTACTGTGCTACTGAGGCTGAGATATTAAATTAGGATCAAGATAGGAGCTGGGTGTCTGTGAACAGAATATTTCAGGATATATTTATAGAAAGTCTAGAGAGTGCTTCCAGGATCTCTGTGGTTAGATATTTATCCTTTCCTCTAGAAGATAAGCATCCTGAATGTAGGAACCATTTCCTTGCTGCCTCCCAACACCTGCTTCATTAATATATAAATTCTAAGTAAATATGTTTTGAATGAATGAGTGAAAGAAAGTAAGAGATAGAGTGGCTTCACTGCTTTAGCGTGGACCTCAGCAGGCCTGAGAGTAAGGATGGATACCCAAGGACAGGAAACTTCCCACCTGACTCTCAGATTTCGGACCTGGGACATGTCTCTTTACCAGAGTTCTGGGTCTCAAGAAAATAGTAGCAAGGATCTTCCCAACCCAGGGATAGAACAGGCGGACTCTTTACCCCACTAGCACCACCTGGAAGCATAAAGAAATATGCTTATGCATATATATATATGCATATATTTACATATATAATTCATATATATAATATATGTAATTTGTATTAATGATATATAATATATATTTAATATATAAGT
>NW_011495057.1:5336824-5360286 GCF_000754665.1 Bison bison bison | reverse complement strand
ATATATATAAATAAATTTTTCATTAATGATATTGGCTGTATAACAAGCTACTCCAAAATAAACTAATTTGAACCAATAACTATTTGACTAACAAATAGTTGGATCTTGGATCTTGGATTCTTGGGTAACTGGCATTACTTCTTGTCTGGGCCAACTCTGCTGATTTCAGCCAAGTTTGCTCAAATCTCTGTGTTTAGTTGGAAAGTTGGCTGGTGTCTGGGGGATCTAAGATGGCTTCACTTACATGTCTGGTTGTTGGCAGGTCTGCAGAAGGGTTGGGAGCAACTGGGCCTTGTGTCTTATCCTTTAGGAGGCTAGCTCGGGCTTGTTGATATGGGGACAGAGTTCCCAGGACAGCAGGGGACCAAGCTCCGTAGTGAAAGCACTTGGATGCTCATTATTGCTAATATCCCATTAGCCAAGCAAGTTTCATAGCTGAGCTCAGAGAGCAGGAGGGCACTCACAGTTACAGGGTAAGAGGCCTGGACACTGAAAGGGGAAGAACTGCTGCCATTTTTGCAATAAATCTACATGGGCAATCAAAACATTATGCATGAAGATGTTGATCACCATGGCTTTTATAGTATAACAATACATAAATGTAATTCAAATGTCCAACAAAACGCAATAAAAAATTACGATACACTGGGAGAACTATTTGGTACCTCTCAGGCAGTAACATTAAAAATGCTTCTGATATACAGTTAAGTGAAAAAAGGATACCCAGTTTTATGAATCCTATGCAGGTCAGGAAGCAACAGTTAGAACTGGACATGGAACAACAGACTGGTTCCAAATAGGAAAAGTAGTTTGTCAAGGCTGTTTATTGTCACCCTGTTTATTTAACTTATATGCAGAGTACATCATGAGAAACGCTGGACTGGAAGAAACACAAGCTGGAATCAAGATTGCGGGGAGAAATATCAATAACCTCAGATATGCAGATGACACCACCCTTATGGCAGAAAGTGAAGAGGAACTCAAAAGCCTCTTGATGAAAGTGAAAGTGGAGAGTGAAAAAGTTGGCTTAAAGCTCAACATTCAGAAAACGAAGATCATGGCATCTGGTCCCATCACTTCATGGGAAATAGATGGGGAAACAGTGGAAACAGTGTCAGACTTTATTTTTCTGGGCTCCAAAATCACTACAGATGGTGACTGCAGCCATGAAATTAAAAGACGCTTACTCCTTGGAAGGAAAGTTATGACCAACCTAGATAGCATATTCTAAAGCAGAGACATTTTGTCTAGTCAAGGCTATGGTTTTTCCTGTGGTCATGTATGGATGTGAGAGTTGGACTGTGAAGAAGGCTGAGCACTGAAGAACTGATGCTTTTGAATTGTGGTGTTGGAGAAGCCTCTTGAGAGTCCCTTGGACTGCAAAGAGATCCAACCAGTCCATTCTGAAGGAGATCAGCCCTGGGATTTCTTTGGAAGGAATGATGCTAAAGCTGAAACTCCAGTACTTTGGCTACCTCGTGCAAAGAGTTGACTCATTGGAAAAGACTCTGATGCTGGGAGGGATTGGGGGCAGGAGGAGAAGGGGATGACAGAGGATGAGATGGCTGGATGGCATCGCTGACTTGATGGACGTGAGTCTCAGTGAACTCCGGGAGTTGGTGATGGAAAGGAGGCCTGGCGTGCTGCGATTCATGGGGTCGCAAAGAGTTGGACACGACTGAGCAACTGATCTGATCTGATGGTAACTATGGGAGTTTCCCAGGTGGTGCCAGTGGTAAAGCACTTGCTTGCCAATTCAGGAGACATAGAGATGCAGGTTCGATTCCTGGGTCGGGAAGATTCCCCTGGAGAGGGCATGACAACCCACTCCAGTGTCCTTTCCTGAAGAATCCCAGTGGACAGAGGAGCCTAGTGGGCTACAGTCCATGGAGTCACATAGAGTCATATAGGACTGAAGCAACTTAGCGCACACACACGGCAATTATGTAATAAATATTAATTTGTTACTGTTTAGTTGCTAAGTCGTGTCCAACTCTTTTGTGACCCCATGGACTGTAACCTGCCAGGCTCCTCTGTCCAAGGAGTTTCCTAGGTAAGAATACTGGAGTGGGTTGCTATTTCCTTCTCCAGGGGATATTCCCAACCCAGGAATCGAACCTGCACCTCTTGCTTTGGCAGGTGAACTCTTTTCTGCTGAGCCACCAGGAAAGCCCCAATAAACACTAAAACAAATGTTAATAAAAAATGTTGGAAATGAATATAAAAAATTTTCTTATCTATGTTGAGGTATGACATCATGAGTCAGTCTGCTTTTCATTAATCAAAACTTCTCAAAAATTATACCATACACATAAAATCTGTCTAAAATTTTATTCAAAATCAAATTTCTGTGTTTATTAAAAAGAAATAATTTTGCACATCTCTAAATTATTAATATGTCATATTATAGATACCAAGAAAATATGTTCCAACAACATTTTCCCTTGGTATAAAGGAAAATTTTACAATTTCTTCTTATGAAAGTGTAATATAAGACTACAAGAGCAAGAAGTAATTTAAATATGTTCAGGGACCATTTTCATCTTCAGAATTAAGGATTATTTTAATTTTACATCATTGCCTTTTCTCTTTTACTTTCCTTTTTAGTTTTATCATTTTAGGATTCCCTATTTTTAATTTTCATACAGAGATTTCTTTAATTGATCATTATAATTAAGCGTAAAGTCATAAGTTACAAAGTCATATTTGGCTGGATCTAGAGTTCTAAATTATTCATTCCACTTACTCTTTCTAGATTAGTTCATCTGAAAACTTCCAGTTTATTGTTGCTTTTTATTTTGTACAAATAAGAAGACAGCAAAAAAAGGAAGGATCTATAATAAAATAGATCTTCAAGTTGTTGATCTTAAAGTTTATATTGTTTGATACTCTGGTGTCCTTACCAGACATCAATTTTTTCCCAGAAGCCCTTGCTTTCATTTTCTATAAACCTTGTTGTACTCCATGTATTCCAGCAAACCCTCACTGTTTCTTCTTGGACCTTAACTTCTTAACTAAAGCCATTTATTGATATCCTACTTTTTTGCAGTGAGGTAGCAAATCAATAAATTAAAGATTAGTTCAGCGTGTCAGCTTTCCTAAGCATTCTGGGACTCATTTACTACTTTGGTAGACATGGAGGCCAGGTGGCAGCCACCCACAGAAATAATGTGTTTCTCTGTCAAACGTTTCTAGAAGTCACCTTTCAGACTAATTACTGAGTTCCGAACTGTTTGAGATGAGAAATTGGATGTAGATCATAACTTCATATGTACTAGCATTATGAGTTAAAGGAAATTATTTTCAATACATCCAGCTTTTATATTACCTGCCAGGCTGAAGATCTAGCTTCAGGAGGATTCTTTGGGGAGACGGTTTGTTCATTACACAAAGCAAGCCCACTGCCGTGACCTGACACAGCCAGTACTTTTTTTTCTTTCTTTTTTTTTTTCCTAGGGCACACATTTCCATAAGCTCTGTTCCACAGTCCTATTTATATAACCATGTGGGTGGGATATATTAGCGCCACACTGGATTTCATCAATCTTATCTCTTGGAATCAGTACAGTCTATTTACTCTGATATTGTTCCGTTCACTCCTGCTAGCTTTTACCCAGCGTTCATTCCTCAGAGGTCCATTCAGGGATCTGAGCTGTTTACTTTTTAGATCTTCCTGTTAGTATCACAGTCGTTGCCGAGAACTCTCCCCTCAACTGAGAGTTTTACAATTCAAAACCTCATTACATTTTATAGAATCATATTTGGAATCTCTATCCCCAACTGTTCGAAATTGCCTTTATTTTTACTTAAGAGCATTTAGATAGATGATCAGAAACCTTTTGTGTGGATGAAAAAGGACAGATTAGCCATAGAAAGTGAGAGGATGAGAGACACCTTGAAACAGTGTTTGGTCATCAGATTTATTATGTTGATGGCCAGTTTTGCCTGACAGGTCTAAGGCCATTCATTTACTGGTTTAGAGACAATGGTCAGAACAAGTTCTATCCCAGGAAGACAGAAGGTCAAAATAGTGGGCAATCTAGTGTTGAAAAATGGGGGGAAATGCACTTTATACCCCACTGGTAGGAAAGTAAGTTGATGTAATCTCTTTGAGAAGCTATTTTACAATATATAGAAAGCCTTAATAATTGCCTAATCCCAATGATTAAGCAACTCAATTTATAAAATTTTACCCTTAGGAAATAATTTTAGATTTAAGCAAGGATGAGAGGATATTCAACATAATTTGGCTAATAGTAGCAAAATATTCAGAGAAAGCAATGGCTCCCTACTCCAGCACTCTTGCCTGGAAAATCCCATGGACGGAGGAGCCTGGTGAGCTGCAGTCTATGGGGTCGCGAAGAGTCGGACACAACTGAGCAACTTCCCTTTCACTTTTCACTTTCATGCATTGGAGAAGGAAATGGCAACCCACTCCAGTGTTCTTGCCTGGAGAATCCCAGGGACGGTGGAGCCTGGTGGGCTGCCGTCTATGGGGTTGCACAGAGTCGGACATGACTGAAGTAACTTAGCAGCAGCAGCAAAATATTGGCAATAACTTAAATATCCAACAGTAGGAGATGGTTGAATAACCTTAGGTATATGCATAGTATGGTGTATTAGGCAACTCTTGAAAATTATGCTTTAAAAACATTTAATACATAGAAAAATATGTGTTACATGTTAAGTGAAAAAAACCTCTTTATAAAATAGTATACATAGTATAATACTATTTTGGAGGAAAAAAAAGTGTATGTATGCATAGAAAACCAGATTAGAAGTATATGCACCAAAATGAGAGTGTTTATTCTTGGGCAGGGGCTTATGAATGATTTTTATTTTCTCCTTTGTGCTTTCCTTTACTTTCTAAAATAAACAACTATTCCATTTGCAAGTAGGGAAAACATTAGTTTAGAAAACAATGGGAAGTAAGGCAAAAATGGCTCAAAAATTGTATATGGTGCGTATATATATGTACACCCACTACAAGAATGCCCATTAACAAAGAGACATTAACATTTGCAAAGAAGCACATGCAGGCTGCTAAAACGTGGTGTGTATATGTATGTGCAAGACCAGTGGTCTGAAAACTCAATGATCTTTATGCGAAAAGGCATAAACAGAATTAACAATCCATATAATTTTCTCTTTCCATAGACAGATTGACTTAATTTTTTAAAAGCAGAAATGTGGGGTTGCTGAAATAAACAATGCCATGCAATGTGGGAACTTTAGACCTCCAAAGCTGTGATATATTCCTCTCACATCCTTCCTTCCTAGCCTCTGGTTGAGAAGAGCTGTCAGGATTTTGGGGGGAATCCCTGTGTAGCTGTGGTCTGTGGGGGACATAAGATGGCCTTAGAGATGTGGGCTGAGAGAGATTGGGAGAGGATGCTGCTGCCCCTGTGGTGTTTGTGAGCTCCGTGTGTCCTGATAGTGGACCAGGCAGGAGAGCTTGACAAGTATTGACCTACTCCAGTATTTAAAAGGGCTTCCCCTGTGGCTCTAGTGGTAAAGAACTGGCCTGCCAATGCAGGAGACGTAAGAGACGCTGGTTTGATCCCTGGGTCAGGAAGATTCCCTGGAGGAGGGTATGGCAACCCACTCCAGTATTCTTGTTTGGAGAATCCCCATGAACAGAGGAGCCTGACAGGCTACAGTTGATACAGTCACAAAGAGTCAGACGCGACTGAAGCACTTAGCATGCATACACCACAATACATAAAATAATGACAAGTAAAATAACTTCAAAAGTGATGGGAAACATTTGCTTTTGCTATTTCAGTTCCGTAACAAGGGCCACCAACTCTTATGGGAAGGTGAAGGGAGCGCCATGTCCGCATTTTCCTCCTATCTGCTCTGCTCCCGCCCAGGACACCCTGGGGGACTTTCCTAAGAGGTCAAACAGGGTAAAATGCTCTCCCTATCCCCAGTTTAGCCTTTATTTCACTCGGTAAACCTATTATCCTTGAACGGTGCGCTGAACTTGCTACTTGCCCGGCTGCTTTGTGAGCCGTGGCATTGGGGCTGCTTCTGCTCCTAAACACCTGTTTTCAAATCTGGCTCATTTGCAGGAATTGGGGTTAACCTTCTAATAGGCAAGACCAGGAGTCCCTGGGATAATTTGGAGCACTTGTAGCCCTCTCTGCAGGCCCCTCCTCAGCCTGAGTCTCTTACAACATAACCTTGCTTGGTGGTCAGTAGGAAGATGCCCTTTGGAAAGTGGGAACAACTGGAGATTTTGTAGGGACCTGTGTTTTTCTCAAAGTCTTCACCCTAGAAATTCAACAGTAAACTTGCTGCATCTCTCTGTGAGATATTTGGGGTTACTTTTTGAGGAATTTACTGAAAGTCATTTAGGCAATGTGCTAAATTTTACTTGCTCACTCTAATTCTCCTCTACTTAATTAAAATACCATCAAGAATTATACCACTTTGTCCAAGAGTAGGTAAACCAAGGCAGCCTACCCTGTATTGCTTTTCTGGGATAAAGAAAGGCACCTTTCTCTTACTTCTTGTCACTTCCACAGACTTGGCTAAATCCATCTAACCCCAGCTGGGAAATCCCTTTTCAAGGGATGCCTGCAAAAGGTGTGTACAGAGATGTCATCCTAGAACGTTCTTCAGGGCCCCCTGGGTGAGGATTCTTATCACAAATGTTGCACAGCTGTGTTTCATGTCTTAGGCCCCTGGCCCTGATTGGAATTTTTCATTTTTTTCTCTTTAGTCTTTTTTTTCCTCAATGTGTTGATGTTGTGCCTGACTCTGGGGTGGTGGGTATCAGTGGTCCTGGAAAAACCATGGCATTTGCTCTCTTCTTGCTTCTTCTAAAATATTTCCTAGATTTTATCAATATATTCTTACTGTACCAGTTGATTTGATTTTCCCTGTATCTTTAGTTTTTCTCTTTCTCTGGCTTCTTCCCGAAAACACATAAATGCTCCCAGATCTCCCTTATCTTAAATAATTCTTTCCTTGGCCAAGATACTGCTGTCTCTCACAAGAGCCCATTCAGTTCAGTTCAGTTTAGTTCAGTTGCTCAGTTGTGTCCAACTCTTTGTGACCCCATGAGTTGCAGCACGCCAGGCATCCCTGTCCATCACCAACTCCCGGAGTTCACTCAAACTCACGTCCATCGAGTCAGTGATGTCATCCAGCCATCTCATCCTCTGTCGTCCCCTTTTCCTCCTGCCCCCAATCCCTCCTAGGATCAGAGTCTTTTCCAATGAGTCAACTCTTTGCATGAGATGGCGAAAGTAATGGAGTTTCAGCTTTAGCATCAGTCCTTCCAAAGAACACCCAGGACTGATCTCCTTTAGAATGGACTGGTTGGATCTCCTTGCAGTCCAAGGGACTCTCAAGAGTCTTCTCCAACACCACAGTTCAAAAGCATCAATTTTTCAGCACTCAGATTTCTTCACAGTCCAACTCTCACATCCATACATGACCACTGGAAAAACCATAGCCTTGACTAGGCGAACCTTTGTTGGCAAAGTGATGTCTCTGCTTTTGAATATGCTATCTAGGTTGGTCATAACTTTCCTTCCAAGGAGTAAGCGTCTTTTAATTTCATGGCTGCAGTCACCATCTGCAGTGATTTTGGAGCCCATTATATAGCCCTATTTCTTCAATGAGTATTCTGCCTGGTTTTTATCTCTTCCTCCCTTTCACCCACTCTTCAAAATTCATAATATTCTCACTTCAGCTCCCACAAAACTGCAAAGCTGCTCACATATGGTTTATCAAGTACTCGCAATTGCTCATTTCCAGTTTCTATCCTAGGTGACCTCTCTGTAGCAGAAGATGGGTTGTTCGCTCCCTGTTTGATGAGACTCTGCTTTCTGGATGCCCAAGACACCATTTCCCCCTACTTCTCCTCTTTCTAACCACTGTCCACTCCTTCTATTTCCTGTTTTCCGGTGTGGTCTCTTTAATCATCTTTTCTTGTCACTTTAGTCTACACAGTTGTCCTCCCGAGATAATCTCTTGCAAATTGGTGGCTTTAAACACCATCTCCACATGACTTCCAAGTCGGTAACACTAGTTCTGATGTCTTCATGTCCAGAAACATCTCTAGCAGCCTCTTCCTTCTTTCCTTGACTCTTCTCTCTACCTAAGTTAAACCTGAGACTACGGTTCCTCTCCCAGTTATAAACTTAATCAGGAGGTTAGATTACTTGATTGTCATTATCTGATGGCTCCATATTGTTCAGAAGTGAAGCCCAGACTCCTCAGGCTGGCACTCAGGGCCCATCATGAGTCACTTCAAGTCCAGTCAGTTGAGACAGCCTCTCATCACAGCCCTCATTTAGCCAGTCTGCTAGTAGTTATGCCAACATTCTTGAGTGTATCTGCCTCTGCCCTGTCATTCATGACATTGTCAGCACAGGTTATGGCTCAAGAAATAGCCACTGAATAAATGAATGGAGTATCTGCTCAGCTATCGAACAGAGCTCTTTTCACTCTTCTCAGTCTAGTTGCTGTTCTATCATGTCCATGAAGTCTTTCCTGATCATTTCGCTGGAAACCATCTCTCTTCCTTTGAGCTCCTGTGGTGTTGTTTTCTTATATTTGTCCTATGCCACTTTATACATTTTTGTAGTCTTTCCAGTGCCCATCATGATACCTTATACCCAAGAGGTGATTATTAAATGAAAGACTTAATTCAGACTTTTTAAAACTGCTGCTGCTGCTAAGTTGCTTCAGTCATGTCCGACTCTGTGCAACTCCATAGACGGCAGCCCACCAGGCTCCCCCGTCCCTGGGATTCTCCAGGCAAGAACACTGGAGTGGGTTGCCATTTCCTTCTCCAATGCATGAAAGTGAAAAGTGAAAGTGAAGTCGCTCAGTTGTGTCCGAATCTTAGCGACCCCATGGGCTGCAGCCCACCAGGCTCCTCCGTCCATGGGAGTTTCCAGGCAAGAGTACTGGAGTGGGTTGCCATTGCCTTTTCTGTTTTTAAACTATGTAACACAAAATCCTTGGGATATGAATTTTGTGGGACCCCTTGAGAAACTTAAGAAACACTAAAATTAAAAAGTTTAATTAATTTTATTTATTAATTTAATTAATTAAAAACTAAAATTAAAAAAAAGTTCTATTTTTTTTTAACACCATAGAAATGTTCCTAGAACCTATACAGAGTGGATTAGTATATGGATCTGACAAAGGAGCAGTAGAATATTAAAGTAAAACCAAATAAGGTCAAGACTTTGGGGTAGTTTTCCATATATTGCACACATGCATGCTCAGTCACTTCAGTTGTGTCCAACTCTTTATGACCGGCCTCCCCACCACCCCACCCCATGGACTGTAGCTGCCAGGCTCCTCTGTCCACAGGACTTTCCTGGCAAGAATACTGGAGTGGGTTGTCATGCCCATCTACAGGGGATCTTCCTGACCCAGGAATCAAACCTACATCTCCTGCATCTCCTGCATTGCAGGTGGATTCTTTACTGCTGAGCCACCAGGGAAGACCCTGTTTTCCATATACCAGTAGTTGGTAATTTCCAGCATAATCTGCTATTTCAACAATGTCATAACTTCATTTCTAACTCAACAGCAGGTTGCTCTAATGAACTATGCTGTGCTGTACTTAGTCACTCAGTGGTGTCCGACTCTGCGACCCCATGAACTGTAGCCCACCAGGTTCCTCTGTCCATGGAATTCTCCAGGCAAGAATACTGGAGTGGGTTGCCATTGCCTTCTACAGGGGACCTTCCTGACCCAGAGACTGAACACAGGTCTCCTGCATTGTAGGCAAATTCTTTACCATCTGAGCCACCAGGGAAGTCCTGTATTATATGAACCTGGCAGCTATTAAAGAGGGTTCTTTGCTTTTTAGCAGTGAGACACATTTATAACTGTCTTTGGGTTGACAGAGTATATTTTCAATGTACATGGAGTTGGTCTGCATATCAGGTGGTGATTTGGCATGAAACCACAGGTGAGCTGTCACGCACATATGCAAAGTGGATTCCCCTGTCCACCTGCAGACCTGGGGTGGGTATGAGACAATTTAAGGAGTGTGCTATTGTGGAGGAACTGAGAAGATGTTTTCTAATCTTGGACTTGAGCTGGATTTCTGATGACTCCTAACACAGAAAAACCTACTAATGAGGCTACTTGTGTAATTTTTTTTTTTGTACTTAAAGTAAAATGTAAAATGTCAGGCAGATATCCATGACCTACTCCAGGGAAACAGAACAGCTAATGATTAGTCTTCTGTTTACAATTAAAGTCTGATTTCTTTTCCTAATTTTGGTTAACTTGCTATTGGTCCTCTGGACTCCTAATAGGCCTTGTGGATTCTAAATAGATTCTGCTTTGACTCCCAATTACCATGCAGTTAAAGGACTTCCAAATGCTGCCCTTTAATTTTATGTTCATTGTCTCTAGGCTTTTGTTCTGTAATCTACTTTTAGATACCACGTCAGTTCTTTATAACCTTCTATTTGTTTTTTAGAGATATACCACCCTCATTTTCTAATACAGCCCTTCTTTAATAAAAAAAAAAAAGCGTAAGAAAATCACTAAAACAACTGCGTAAACTTAGGTGGAAATAAGTGTTATAAGAATGGAGTAAATGGAGAGAGGACTGGCTTAACAATATGGGTTTGGTAACAAAGTCCAGTCCTGGAATGAGAGGGTGACTACCTTGATCGCTTTGTGCTTAGCATCTTAGGTTTAATTGAGAAGACAGACACTTTGTTTTCTAAAGATGGACCTATTTTGTACATTCTCCTAGAATCTGTGCATGAACTTAATAGTCAGGTGACTGAATAATGGATAGTCAACCTCTATCCTTTCACTGTTCTGGTATAGTCCAGAGGTTCTTCAAAAAGTTTCCTTTGCAGGCTAGATTCTCTGAGCCTTCCTAGGTGACGGTTAGTTAAGCTGATGAGAGAAAATTACGGGAGATGCCCCATGGCAGGCAGGCCACAAATGTACATTCTAACAGTGACCTTTAAGGAGCCTGCAACAACCCCCCAAAGAATCACTCAAATAGTGAATAATTAAGACTTTTTCTGAAAACAGCCGAAAAAGTGACTTTGATACTTGGGATTTCATGAGGGTAGAACTCCTGGTATATGGTGGGGCCTCTTAAATCACGCTTGGTCTCTTCTGGCTCCATACAGTGGTGCCCCTAGGCCCAGAGACCTTCACAGGTCTGAAGGCTATCGTAAGAAGCCAGGGCACTTGTCCTTAATGAAGATCAGTTCAGCACTGTAAGCAGTAATCACCATCAGGCCTTGCAAAAAGTGCTGAGCTACTTTTCCTACTACTTTCTCTTGATGATTCTGGAGGGTAGAGGGGAAAAGTCAAGATATGGGTTACCCCAACCAATAAATAATTGAAAGAAAATGAAATGCAAATTCAAATTCGTTTCTTTTCATAACAACCCCACTTAAACAGCTCATTCAACTGTTTGCCAGTAAATGGAGTGGAATTGGAATTGACAGGAGGGGTTTCTCTTGAATAGCCAACTGAGATGCAGAAATGCTTTCTGGTGCAAAACAAAGAAATCAGCAAATGAAGGCAGTCATTCTGAGCTACTCCACTTCTTCCCTTCCTGATGGAGCACCTAATGAAATGTGAAGTGGTCCAGGAGCTATAGGCAGAAGAATGCCTTGGTGTAATAATAGAGAGAGAGGTGTTTGCTATCAAAATGGGCACAGGCTTCTTGGTGAAGGTATAAAAGACTTCCAGGCTGGGTGTAAGCAAAGAGCAAGGCTCATGGTCTGAGAACCAGGAAAAGAGCCCGAAGGGAAGGCATCTTTCAATTAATATCTCCTGAGATTAAAGAACAAGACAGTTCTAAATCAAGTATTAATAAAAGCAGATACAAATGTGATGGCATTTAAAAATATTAACAGATGTTTTTCTCTCATTCGCCCTTGCTTTTATTCTCTCCTTTTCCTGTACTGTCTTACCTGATTAAGTCCTCTAGAGTCATTGCCCAAAGGGAGGGATATGACAAGTATCAAAGAAAAAGAGGAAGTAGGAGCTTTGGTTTCTAAAATCTGAGCCCTGGAAAGAACCCAGAAGATTTGGGATACAGATAGGATTTGGTAGAATAAGGTTTGAGGAAAGTTTTCTGTTGGATTAGAGGAAGATTCCCTTGGATTGGGGGAATGGAAGGGACTGCTTGGGGAAGGGAGGAGAGCAGAGGTGGTGAAGCGTGCTGGAGGAAGGGCTGAGTGCCCTGCTGTTTGGACAATTCCAGGGGAGATGGGAGACAGCCAGTCTTCAGAGACTGTGCACAGCTTTGCAGAAGTTTCTGAGTCATTGAGTGATACCCAAAAAACAAGGGGTTCCTGTGCCCCAGCAAGTGCCATGGCAGCTGGGGAGAGAGCCATTGGGCCCAAGGGGGGCACAAAAGAATAAAGAACAGATACTTCATGGCTTCATATGAGGACTAAACATGTTAGACACTGTCTGAGGCCGCCTTAGAATTTAAACACGACCCTGGGGAAGCAAGGCGGATTCTAAAATGATGGAGACTAAATTTCTAACACTTTGGAAGAATATGGTATCAATGTAGAAATTGAGTTAATATAAAAAAAAATACAGAGTTTGTAAAAATAAAGAGTTATAAACCACAATTTGTGCTTACCACAAGTAGGACCAGATCCAGGGTTTCTAAGCCTCTTGAGGAAGTTTGTGGGAGGTTGATTTCCCCTCAAATTAGAGGGTAACTATTTTAAGGCAAATGCCATGACCTGGGCAGGGAACAGGTGGGCAAAAATGAGGGAGACTCTTGGGAGTAACCATGGAGGTTGAAGTGGATTGTGAAGAAACTGAGTTTAAGAGTCTCGCAGAGTACTTTAATCCCCAGGGACAGACTCAGAAAAGGGAAGCAGGAGAGGAGAGGTTGAGGTGGGTAGAGAACAGGAGGGGGGTGCCTTAATGGGATCCATAGAAGAGATGAAATTTTTGATATTCAGGAAAGTCTTCTAGAAAGGGAAGGAGACTTGAACTTCATGGCTCCATCACAGTTCCTGACAGGCCTGATGGGGACGACAGATAAGTCGCATGGACACTTCTGGGGCTTTTTGGAAAAGCAGGTGCAATTCCTCTTTCTTAACCCTGGCCCAACACACAACATGCAAACAGGCACACAGCTACTGCAGGAGCCTGGGCCCAGGAGCTGGGGGAGACTGACTTGTCTGCAAAACATGCTCAGGCTTGGAAGTGCAGCACTTTGAAGACAGTGCCAAGAATTTGAGAAACACAAGTTCCCCTCTCTTTCCTTTTCTCTTTCCATGAAAGTGAACTTTTCATGGTAGATGGTAGAGAACCACAGCTGATAATGACAAATCTGAAGTAGGGTTGGGGGGATCTTGGGAAAGTCAAGACAGATTCAGGTCTTGACTCTTGGCTTCTTGACTTAGTAGACTCGAGAATCATGGGAGAATTGTTTCACCTCTGGCACCAGGCACCCTCCCAGATTTAACAGAGGAGGAAGGGAGCCGATGGAGCTGGGGAAACTGCCAGTCACAAGACTCACCATCTTGAAGTAAACTCTGACATGAAAT
Source organism: Bison bison bison (assembly GCF_000754665.1). Taxonomy (NCBI): domain Eukaryota; kingdom Metazoa; phylum Chordata; class Mammalia; order Artiodactyla; family Bovidae; genus Bison; species Bison bison. The sequence goes on along the minus strand of NW_011495057.1, from coordinate 5,346,748 downwards.
AGTCTTACCTGTGGCCAGACTCTCTCTGGTGAAGAGGGCTGTAAATGCAGAAGGAAGATACTGTGGGTCTCCCAGGTTAAGTGAGCCCCACTTCATTGAGACAAGAAATTTGCTCTGAAAAAGGGCTTGCCAACTCAAGCCTGAGATGTTTAGTGCCCATACGACCGTGGGGGTATGTTGCTGGACAGAATTACTATTTCAAAAATCTAGTATAGGACAGAGATCCAGTTTGCTGGGGGTACCTGAAGGAACTCTTGCAAGAAGGCAAAGATTAACTAGGACAACATGGTGAGAAAAATTTTGCACCAACGTTCATTTCTCTTTTCATCTTTCTCACCTTTGCAGGATCTCCCTCTTTGCCAGACTCTAGTCTCTGATTATAGTATTTCCAAAGTCTAAATCTGTGCTAAACCTTTAGGAGCAAAGTTCTCATAATGGAAAACTGATTAAGAATTTTCTCCAAGAGGGTCAGTAAAGGGATCCCTGGGCTGGTTATCAAGGAAGAGAGAGGGTAAAAGACAGAAAGTCTGATTTTGGTGAAAAGGGGTTTCCTGTGAAACTCGAAGGAAGAGAATGAAGCATTCCCCTAAATGTTTTACACATTCTCTTGCATGTGAAAAGTGGTGCTGGCAGCAAGGACAAGTTGGGGCTTAATTTCTCAGGGTTATTACTGGACTCTACCTGGCAAGGCCAGTGTTTCTGTGCCCTTTCTGGTCTTGTTGTGTGGGCTTCCAGTTGATGTTCTGAAAGATCCCATTGCTTTTTTTTTTGGCTTTAGAATTTCAGAATTCCCTTATTGTTGTACAGACTGGTTCCCTTTTGTTTTGTCCCACTTAGTTGCAAGGTTCAAAGCAGTTTCTGAGGGATGATGAAAAGTGCATGGGCTCCTTAACTCTTTCCACTTGCTTGAGAGGCTGTTTCTAGTATTCATTATCGAAAGATGATGGGCCTCAGTTACTGAGGCCCTCCACATGTACCCGGCACTTGTCTGGTCCTAGAAATCAGATGGAAGTCCCCTCTCTGCCTGTCTTTCATAAGAACAGTAGTGAAAAGTGAGAATCACAGACCACTGTGACAAGGGCTAGGATTAGATGTGTGCACTAGGGGCTTAAGGAGGGATATGATCAGCCTTTAGGGGTTGGCAGGGGTGTCCCAGATTCCCAGTTGCTTTGAATTTTTTTGAGAAGGTAGCTTTTGCAAGAGAATCATAGAGACATTAATGAGAGGGCGAATCAATCCCTAGAACTTTCTGTCACAGACATCTTGTCCTTTGAAGTAATTAAATGTATTTATTGCTTAGACAATGTTAGATTTTCTGCAGCTTTCAGCCAAAAGCAATCCTGACTGATACAACATATATATACATATATATATATATATATATGCCAATTTTTGTATTAAAGCATGTTGAGAAAAAAAGTTGAAATTTTGTGTTGTTTTGACTGTAATTACCATTCTTTTTTATTTGCACTGCAATTTTACAGGAAGAAAAAAAGCTGGTTTTCTTACTCTAGGAAGATGGGAACAGATTTTTCTTTTTTTCCCTCTTTCTTTCCTTCCCTTTCTCCTCCATCCCTCTTTTCTTCCCTTCCTTTTCCCTTCCTTCCTATTTGAATTATTCAAAATGTCAGTAAATATCAGTGGGTTAAGTATTATATTGACAAATTGACTTAAATTCATTTCTTACATAACAAATGAATAATAAATAAATAAAGTTTTCTATAACAAGCAAATAAGCATACATATTAATCTCAGTATTAAAGGTTATATAATAATAAACTATTATTTATAAACTAGACCCTCACAGAAGAGCTTCTTGCAAATGACCTATCCAGGGTTCAATTTTATAATGAAAAGACACTGATTAAGCATTAAGATGATAAGAAAGAACCTTCACTCCAACCTGGGTGGTATTTTTAGTCTTAATTTCTTTGAGTTTTAAATATCCTGCAGTTTCTTCCTTATCTTTATCCGAGTTTTAAATATCCACTACCTGAGTTTTAAACATAATCATCTAAGTTTTAAATATAAGTATCTGAGTTTTAAATTTCCTGCAGTTTCTTCCTTATCTTTAAAAAAAATGTTACAGCCCTGCTCAGTGATTTGTTTTCTCAATATTCTCTCAGTATTCCTGCTATAAAAGGCTTGTGATTTCTGATTTTAACTGTAATTTTAAAGTTAAGTTTAAGATTTGGGGCTTATAATTTTGGGGTCTACTGATAGTCATCGTTTTCTCACTGATTTGAAAGGGGATTTATGTGCATTAAGATGATAACCCTCTGTCATATATGTTGCCTTTTTCTCTATGTGTTATTTGTATTTTAACCTTACCATGATTTTTGCTTTAGAGAATATAAACCAGGTCTATAAAAATAGTTACACATATTTTCTTCTATTATTTTCATGGCTTTGTGGATAACTTTTAAATATTCGATCCATCTGGAATTTATTTTGGTATAAAAAAGTTAGGAATACAGGCATATTTATTTGAGAAATAGCCGATCTTTTGTCTTAATAAAATGTACTGAGTTTCTCTCTTTTCTGCTTTGACATACCACCCTAACTCTGCCCTGAATTTCACACCTCCTTGATTCTATTTGTGGAATTTATTTTCGATTTCACTCAACTGTTTGTCTCTGTAACCATGCCGCTCTCATTTTAAAAATGACAATGACTTTAAAGCCATTACAATAATTGGTGTTTCAAGTTCTCACAAGTTATTTTACTTTTTAAGAAACCTCTTGGCTCCTCTTACATTTTTACTCTTTCAGATCGATTTTTAAAAATAGTACTTACTATCCCAGGCATTTTATTTGTTTTTGTTTTTTTTCCCTGTGTTGATGTTTCAGGAAAACAAATTACAAACGTAACATATGCTTGCTATAACAAACCATACAGACAGGTACAAAATATGCCTTGAAAACCTTCCTCTCTTCCTCTTCACTTTTTTTTTTTTTTGCCTCCACAGCGTGTGAGATCTTAGTTCCCCAATCACGGATTGAACCCCTGCCCTCTACACTGAAAGGATGGAATCTTAACCACTGGACCACTAGGGAAGTCCCTCTTCCTCTTTAACACAACATAGCCCAGAGACAACTCCTGTTTCCCTGTGTTGAGAATCCATCCATTTGTACTTTCTCCCATTCCTATGTACAAACACATTTCATGAAGTGCCCTCAAAATATTAGTCAAAAGTGCTATTTTATAATTAATAAATTACTAATTTGACTATTTAATAATAGTCAAAAGTGCTATTTTGACTAGGATTTCAGAATAAATATTTGGAAAGACATATTTTCTTTCACATTTTTGGCTTTCAAATCATATAATTACTTAGTATTTCAGTTTTTAAAAAAATATGTACATTACTCATGTATGTCACAGACATTGCATGAGACAGTTCATGGTAATAAAACACAGTTTGAATTGATCTTACCATGGTATTTCTCAAAATGTGTTCTATAAAACACAGACCCTGCAAGATAATTATGCAGGGAAAATGTTTCCCTGGGCAAATGAGTTTGGGAAATACTAGGTGGTACGTTTTCCTTTTGATTATTTATAATGTAAGGCAATGTATTAGAAACTCTTAAGTCTTATAATAAAGGTTTAACTTTGTCTGATTCCATGTTTTCCAAACTTGTTTAGTCAAGGAAACTACCTTGACTATTGACAGGATATTCGGAGAACACAATTTGGGAAATGCTGAGTTACGTGGATTGATCCAGCTACAAACTGGGGGTGGGGTAGTAAAGAACCTAGGAAAACTCCCAGGTTTTTGCTTTGATAAATGGATGGTTGGTATTGTCACTGACTGAGATGAAGAAGGGAAATAGAGGATCAATTTTGAACGTATTGAGTTTGATGCCTCTGGGATATTCTAGTGGAGATGTTTAGTAAGCTAAAAATATACAGGTCTGGAACTCAGGTGAGAGGTCAGAGCTAGAGAGTGATGGGTTTGGAAGTTTGCTTCAGATTAAAGTGTGTTGTCTAAAAAGACCCATTTTAAAATGCACATATATTACCTAGCAAGGGTAAGCATTAAATTATTAATACATATTATATTATCATATTAGCTTACTATCATTTTAAAGCAGAGATCGGGCCCCTGAAGGAATGGAAATCAGAGCTGGTGAATTTTGAGTGGAGGGTCAGCAAAGAAATAGTCTGATGTGATTTCTAAACCTTTAGTATCTGGGGGCCATTTTTTAAGGCTAAATTTTTTCCCCCAAATTTCCAACTGACCCATACATTTCTACTTTTAATATTTTTTTGATTGAGAAAATATGCCTTGACTGAAACTAGTGAATTAGCTTTGAGAAGAATCAGTACGAAATTAGTAAGAGGTGTATTTCTTCAGTTTACCGGCTGTGACAGCGTGCATGTAGATTTCTGATATTCCGGTTACTCCTGCGTCTCCAGGCTAAGATGAATTTCAGAACCCTGACTTTCAGTTTGGGGCAAATGCTGAGTTCTCCCACTTACTCAGGCTCATATTAAGCTCAAATGAGAAGCTGAGGATAAGGAAGATGCTACTATAATTTTTAGGTCAGTCATCTGATATCTTTTCGGCCTGGGTCTGTTTTAACCAATACTGAGCTCTTAGTCTGTCTTTTCCATAACTAACCAGGGGACTTCAGTGAAACCCTACTGCCTCCCTTGCCTTAACTATTGAAATGGGATAATAGCAATAACTTTACTCACCTCCCAGGGTCCTTGTGCAGAAGTCAGTAAGATAAATAGTTGTGAAAGTGAATGGGAAGGTTAAAAGTGCTCTTAAAAGTGAGGTATTTTCATGGCTGCATTTTAATATGGCTCACCACTAGGTATCCTGAAGGGAGCAATTCCCTGCGAGCGGGTTTAATCATCTGGGCTCACCGTAGGGTGGACTCCATTTAACCCGTGTGTTCTAGTTGATTAGGTTATTGTGTGGAGATCGCAGGAATTTCAGGCTCTACTCCCATCTTTTTCCTTTTGATATAATTTTAATGAGATTTCCCCCCATTCTTTTATTGTATGGCAGGCTACTGCTAGAATAAATATAAAGACGTTTTTAAAAATGCAGAAAACAGGAGGGCTGGGGAGATGGAAAAATACAGGGGGTGAGGCAGGGGATGAGGGTGGGAGGCTGTTCTCAGATCTGCGCGGGTCTCCTGATGACTTTAGAATTCCTGGGGGCACTTCCTTATGTGCCAGGCACTCTGAAAGATAAGAGGGGAAACCCAGCTAAGGCCGCTGAGAGAAATGTCTTTTTTAATCGTTTAAAGAGTGACACATTCCTTCCAAGAAGCTTCATCACCAGGCACAGGAATCCAGTCCTTTGTATTGTACAAGAAAAACCTGCCTAGCCCAGAATCTTTGCACACAATGGCCTCTAGTGTGTTTCTTCTCTAAATGGGCAGTTGTGTGGAAAGAACAAATTTTTTTTCACTAGACTAGTCCAGGTAATACTTAAAAGCCATTTATCCTGAGTTGAGGTAGTCATTTTTTATTAAATGAGTCTCCTCCAATGAATACTAGGAACTGTCACTGACCGTGGTGTCACTAATGAGCAAGTCATTTCATCCCTAGGGCCTCATTCATTTTCTTCCCCTGGGAAGAAGCATGTGTGTGTACATCTGTGCACACACACGCACACACACCCACACACATGTCTTTGTGTTGAGGTGAGGAGCGAGAGCAGGGAAAGTATTTGATATATGCCAGGTACACTCTGAGGTGGAACACTGAGATCAATTAATCCAATAACCTCAGTAGGCATCAGTTCTCCCATTTCACAGACAAGATGCAGAGATGGAAGAACTTTTAAAGGTCAAATCTAGAGTAGTTAGGCTAGAATTTGAACACATGTCTGATTCTTGGACAAACTCTTCCCGCTGTACTAAGTTGTCTTTGATGTGATTCAGATGAAAAGAAGTTTCTACTCATTCTTAAACTCTGGAGTGGCTGCCTGGAGGTGGGTACCCAGGAAAGAGCACTGTGAATCAGTCTCATTTATTTGAGGCAGTAAAGGATGGGGAGTGGGTCACATAAGCCATGTATCTGCTCCACCTTGTTTGTAAGATCTTCTTCACTAAGCTTTTCAACTTGAATGTCCCATGTTTCTTTTTGGGTGAGTCGTGAGTCTCTGAAAGAAGGAAGGGAGGAAATGAAACATTTATGGAGCACAGAGAGGATTCCCTCCCAGCCTGAACATCCAAGATTTGAAGAAGAAATCATAATTAACCTAGGGAATTTCCTCAATGTTTCATAAATTCTCTCATCACTAATTTTTTCCAATGACTTATTTCTATGCTGCGTTCTTTTTGGGGGGCCAGAAAATTCTGGGAATGAAGCAGAGTTCCTTTTGTTAAAGGATGAGAGTCTGTCCCTGGGATAAGGTACCATCTTTTCTGGCATTGGGAATTAGTGCCTCTATAAAGACAGCCTTTGACTATACTGATGCCAAGAATAGCATGGAGTCGCCATGTGGCCAAAGGAGTGGGCAAATCTGCCGCTGTGTATGTCACCATGACACAAGGCGACACACCCTGGCTTGGGAGAGCCGTAGCAATTAGGACCCACAGTGGGGGTGTGGAGACTATGTTTGCAGCAGTCATTGTCTGTTTTTCTTACTGCTTGGGGGCAGTTTTAGGACAGACATTATTTATTGTAATTTGACTACCTTTGCTGTGCTAGTTTTACCCACTATTCACTTAGAGCAGTATATAGCTGCCAACACTGGAACTCGGTCATCTGCTTATATCCTCTTGAGGTGTCTGGGGACAAAGAATCCCATTCCCTTGGCTCTAAGCTCTAGAGCAGTGGTTCTCAGTTCTGATTGTACATTAGACTCCCTTGAGGGGTTATTAAAAATATTGTTGGCTAGGCCCCATCCTATGAGAATCTGACTTAATTGTTAAGGGTGGGACCATCATCACATTGATATTTTTCAGCAGCTCCCCAAATGAGCCTCATGAACAACCAAAACTGGGAACTGCTGCTCTGGATGGTTGATTCATTCTATATAACTTGTCAGCTGGAGTCTCTGTGGCTTCTGAAGCCGTGCAAGTAATGAGTGAATGAGAAAAAAGGTCCCTTTGCCTGGACATGTTAGACAAATATGCTGCTTCTTCTGAATTGACAGGCTCCATGGGCTCCATGGGCACATAGTTTGGTGAGGAGAATACACAGTCTTCACAACTCTGTAGGTTAGTCCTGGTGGCCTCTGGCCTTAGATTCCTCTTCAAGTCTCCTGATTTGGCAGAGTTCCTCTCCTAAGGGTCTCTCCTGGGTCTTGACCTTAGTGCAAATCTCATCTGTTAAAGAAAAACAGAAGGCACACTTCTAAAATGGCAATTTGAAGAGCTCCACTGATCTCCTCAGCTATGCAACTCTAACCCATGAAACATGTAAGAAGCAACCATTTGAAGTTTCTGGAAATTTTCTTAAGGGCACACAGCAAACGGAAAAATATTTATTTGAGAAAATCTACTAAATTGCTATATAGTCAATATAGTCAAAGTTATGGTTTTTCCAGTAGTCACGTACAGATGTGAGAGTTAGACCATAAAGAAGGCTGAGCACCAAAGAATTGATGCTTTTGAATTGTGGTGCTGGAGAAGACTCTTGAGAGTCCCTTGGACTGCTAGGAGAACAAATTAATCAATCCTAAAGGAAATCAACCCTATAATTCATTGGAAGGACCGTTGCTGAAGCTCTAGTACTTTGGCTCCCTGATGCGAAAAGCTGATTCATTGAAAAAGACCCTGATGCTGGGAAAGATTAAAGGCAAAAGAAGAGGGTAGTAGACAAAGAGATGGTTAGATAGCATCACCAACTTAATGGACATGAATTTGAGCAAACTCAGGGAGATAGAGAAGGACAGGGGAGGCTGGCATGCTGCAGTCCATGGGGTTGCAAAGAGTAAGATGACTTAGCAACTGAACAACAACAAAATTGCTGTTAAGAGCAATGAATCTGTGTCGCATGAGCCATGGGCCATCCCTCCCCTCCCAGCTCTGTGTGACGGAAGTTCTACTTCAGGCAGGAGTAGCCAACAAGAAGGGCTTCCACTTACCCCAGACCCCTGTCCTTGTCCTAACTCAAGTGCTATGGCACAGAGGTTTTGTCAGCAAGAAATAAGCTGTAAGAACAGAGAGCTCCATAGTTTTCCCTAAGGGCACTGATTTTATTTGAAATAGAGTGTGGTAAACCTAAGAATGCTATCAAAAACAGTGGGGATTCAGAACTTCCCTGGCGGTCCAGTGGTTAGGACTGGGTGCTTTCACTGTTGGGGCCCCGGGTTTGATCTCTGGTTGGAGAACCAGCATCCTGCAAGCCATGCAGCATGGCCCAAAAGCAATCAAATGAACAAAAAACAGTGAGGATTTTGATAGTCAATAATTATGAAGAAATTAGAATGCCATGATAGCAACAAGTTAAACTGTAGAGCATCTGGAAATATAACTGAAAAAGTAAAAAACAGACAGCTAAGAAGAGCCCTCCTTGGATTGCAACAAGCTTCAAAGGCTGGCCTCAAGGATTGTCCTTGCAAAGAGGTCTGAATTTAATTGGATTGGGCTGTGGAGAAATTTGTGACATAGGGTATTGTTTAATATAATAGAAAAATCAGCTAGCAATTTGTGGAGACTAAGATCTGGGTATGATTCCAACAGAGGCAGATAAACAGGAAGCTAAAAAAGAGACCAAGGAAGGAAACCATCAAAGAGAGTCCTGGTAAAGCAACTGCCACCGCAGGGTGATTGTAAGCCTGCCTGCCACCGTAACCTCCGAGGAGGAGGGACGTTAGAAGCTGCACACTGGTGGAAATAATCTAGTCAAATCACTACACAAATAACAAGCAGACAACAACAAAAAAAAAACAAGACCCGCAGAGGTGTTGGTGAAGAATCAGTATGCAGAGCTGCTACAATCTATTATTTAAAATGCCAGTTTTCAAAGAAAAATAATGAGACATGCAAAGAAACAGGAAGATGTGATTCATTATGCAGGAGAAAAGAGCAGGCACCCAAAAAGCCTTTAAGAGAACCCAGATGTTGGACTTAGCAAAGATCCTGAATCAACTATTGTAAATATGTTTAAAGAATTAAAGAAAATGGTGCTAAAAGAAGTAATGGAATTTATGATGATGAGACCTTATACAATAGGAAATTTCAATACAAATATAAATTATATAAAAAGAACTAAATGGAAATTCTGGAGTTGAAAGTACAATCAGTTCAGTCATTCAGTCGTGTCCGACTCTTTGCGACCCCATGAACTGTAGCACGCCAGGCCTCCCTGTCCATCACCAACTCCCAGAGTTCACTCAAACTCACGTCCATTGAGTCGGTGATGCCATCCAGCTGTCTCATCCTCTGTTGTCCCCTTCTCCTCCTGCCTTCAATCCCTTCCAGCATCAGAGTCTTTTCCAATGAGTCAACTCTTCACATGAGGTGGCCAAAGTATTGGAGTTTCAGCTTTAGCAACAGTCCTTCCAATGAACACTCAGGACTGATCTCCTTTAGGACTGGTTGGACCTCCTTGCAGTCCAAGGGACTCTCAAGAGTCTTCTCCAACACCACAATTCAAAAGCAACAATTCTTTGGCACTCAGCTTTCTTCACAGTCCAACTCTCACATCCGTACATGACCACTGGAAAAACCATAGCCTTGACTAGACAGACCTTTGTTGACAAAGTAATGTCTCTGCTTTTTAATATGCTATCTAGGTTGGTCCGGAGAAGGCAATGGCAACCCACTCCAGTACTCTTGCCTGGCGAATCCCATGGACAGAGGAGCCTGGTAGGCTGCAGTCCATGGGGTCGCTAGGAGTCAGACACGACTGAGAGACTTCACTTTCACTTTTCACTTTCATGCATTGGGGAAGGAAATGGCAACCCACTCCAGTGTTCTTGCCTGGAGCTGCCAGGGATGGGGGAGC
>NW_011495057.1:5320974-5336612 GCF_000754665.1 Bison bison bison | reverse complement strand
GAAAAATAAAGTCAGCCACTGTTTCCCCATCTATTTGCCATGAAGTGATGGGACTGGATGCCATAATCTTAGTTTTCTGAGTGTTGAGCTTTAAGCCAACTTTTTCACTCTCCTCTTTCACTTTCATCAAGAAGCTCTTTAATTCTTCTTCACTTTCTGCCATAAGGGAAAGTACAATAACTAAAATGAAAATTTCACCAAGGGGTGCTCTGCTGTAGATTAGAGGTGGAAGATGAAAGGATCAGTGAACTTGAAGACATTGATAGAGATTATACAATCTGAAGAACAAAGAACATATAATAATGAACTGAGCTTCACAGAAATGTGGACAACATTAAGTACACTACCATATACAAAATGGAAAATACTAGAAGGAGAGACAAAGACAAAGGAATAGGAAGTATATTCAACAGAAGCTCAGTTCGTAAAGAATTGGCCTGCAATGCAGAAGACCTGGGTTTGATCCCTGGGTCTGGAAGATCCCTTGGAGAAGGAAATGGCAACCCTTCGCAGTATTCTTGCCTGTAAAATCCCATAGCCAGAGGAGCCTGGTGGGCTATCGCCCATGGGGGTCACAAGAGCCGGACATGACTTAGCTACTTAGACTCTAGAAGGAGAGGAAAAGACAAATGAACAGGAAACATGTTCAATAGAATAATGGCTTTAACTTTTCCAAATTTGATGGAAAAGACCATCATCTTAGGCAGGTAAAGCTGAGGGTTTTATTACCTGATCTGGGGATTCTGTTCGGCAAGAAAGCCAAGAGAAATTGAACTTACCCGACACAGAGGCAGTTTTCATGAGTAAGCACATCTCAAGTTTGCTTCTTTCTTTGGTCATTTTCCAGTGGCCTGAGATGGTTGTTTTTGTTAAGGTTGTCCAGTTCTACACTTATTTCTGTGGCAGTGGCTCTCCTGATCTTCTCACACTGCTGTTAGTGGAAGTGAGTCTTGGGACACTTGCCTCTGGAACGCAGTCATCATGCTGAAGAGAAGCACAGGGACTGTTTGGAGATGCTGTGTGTGGGTGCTCTGGCCAACAGCCCCAGCTGGGATCTCAGATGACAGGTGTGAGAGAGGGCGTGTCTTTCTTTCTCTGGATCTGGCCCCAGCTGCTGTCACCCCCAGCACTGAGTCTTCCCAGCTGAGCTCCCGGAGCCTGTGGAGCAGATGAGATACCTCTGCTGATCCACTGAACTGGGAATATAATAAAATGATCTGTTCTCCAACTAACTCAGAGTTGATTGTTATGTGATGGTGGATAATTTGAGTAGCTTAGTGTGGCGATTGGAATACTTTTCATAAAATAGTGGGCATCTGAGGATGGAACTGCAGTCTCCTTTGCCAACATCATTTAATAAGGAAATCGGATTCCGTTTGCATGTTTTACTGACAGCATTGTATTAGATACAGAATCTGCCTGTTGTCTTTGAGAGTTATCTTTCCACTCTGAATGTTTGCTTCATAACACAAATCTGAATTGCTCTTAGTACTACTGGAAAATCCAAAGGAAAAAAAAAAAACATGTTTTAAATTATTTGTAAAACATCTCTATTTTGCTGGGAAGGATTACTCCCAAATTCAAGTCTGATTTTTGCCCCGTAAGACATGCACTGAAGAAAGTACTGGGCTGAGAAACCAGGAAACCTGGAGTGGAGTCTGGACCAGTGACCTGGACCATGTGACACCGATTCCAGAAGCCTGAGTATTGTACTAGAAAACAAAAGATTTTGACTGGAAAATTTTAAGAACCCTTCCAGTGTCAACATTTATGATTAGCTCTAAAGACCTGGCAACTTCTTAAATATTCCTGCCTTTTGCACTATCTTCCGAAATTTAATATTGGCACATCCTCCAGCCCAGGAGTTTCACTTTTGGGGATCTAGTCAATGGGAACACTTGCATTTGTTCACAAGATAGTTCAAGGTGTTCATTACAGTGTCATTTATGACAAGAGAATGTTTAGAAACAGCCTTAAATTAATAGGGAAATGACTCAAGAAATAGTGATACACCCTGTTCTTCAATGCTGTGTAACAATTAAAATGGACAGAGGTTCATGACATTGTACAGGAGGCAGTGATCAAGACCATCCCCAAGAAAAAGAAACGCAAAAAGGCAAAATGGTTGTCTGAGGTGGCCTTGCAAATAGCTGAGAAAAGAAGAAAAGCTAAAGGCAAAGGAGAAAAGGAAAGATATACCCATTTGAATGCAAAGTTCCAAAGAATGGCAAGAAGAGATAAGAAAGCTTTCCTCAGTGATCAGTGCAAAGAAATAGAGGAAAACAATAGAATGGGAAAGACTAGAGATCTCTTCAAGAAAATTAGAGATACCAAGGGAACATTTCCTGCAAAGACGGGCTCAATAAAGGACAGAAAAGTTATGGACCTAACAGAAGCAGAAGATATTAAGAAGAGGTGGCAAGAATACATAGAAGAACTTACACAAAAAAGATCTTCATGACCCAGATAATCACAATGGTGTGATCACTCACCTAGGGCCAGACATTCTGGAAGGCAAAGTCAAGTGGCCTTAGGAAGCATCACTATGAACAAAGCTAGTACAGTGATGGAATTCCAGTTGAGCTATTTCAAATGCTGCACTCAATACGCCAGCAAATTTGGAAAACTCAGCAGTGGCCACAGGACTGGAAAAGGTCAATTTTCATTCCAATCCCAAAGAAAAGCAATGCCAAAGAATGTTCAAACTACGACATAATTGCACTCACCTCACATGCTAGCAAAGTAATGCTCAAAATTCTCCAAGCCAGGCTTCAATAGTACGTGAACCGTGAACTTTCAGATGTTCAATCTGGATTTAGAAAAGTCAGAGGAACCAGAGATCAAGTTGCCAACATCCATTGGATCATCGAAAAAGCAAGAGAATACTAGAAAAACATCTGCTTTGTTGATTATGCCAAAGCCTTGGACTGTGTAGATCACAACAAACCTGAAATTTCTTCAAGAGATGAATATACCAAACCATCTTACCTGCCTCCTGAGAAATTTGTCTGCAGGTCAAGAAGCAACAGTTAGAACCAAACATGGAACAACAGACTGGTTCCAAATCGGGAAAGGAGTACAACAAGGCTGTATATTGTCACCCTGCTTATTTAATTTATATGCATCTTGAGAAATGCTGGGCTAGATGAAGCACAAGCTGTAATCAAGATTGCTGGGAGAAATAGCAATAACCTCAGATATGCAGATGACACCACTCTTATGGCAGAAAGTAAAAAAGAACTAAAGAGCCTCTTGATGAAAGTGAAAGAGGAGAGTGAAAAAGCTGCCTTAAAACTCAACATTCAGAAAATAAAGATCACGGCATCCGGTCCCATCACTTCACAGCAAATGGATGGGGAAACAGTGGAAATAGGGACAGACTTTATTTTCTTGGGCTCCCAAATCACTGCAGATGGTGACTGCAGCCATGAAATTAAAAGACGCTTGCTCCTTTGGAAGAAAAACTACGACCAACCCAGACAGCATATTAAAAAGCAGAGACATTACTTTGATGGCAAAGGTCTGTCTAGTCAAAGCTATGGTTTTTCCAGCAGTCATGTATGGATGTGAGAGTTGGACTAAAAAGAAAGCTGAGCACCAGAGAATTGATGCTTTTGAACTGTGGTGTTGGAGAAGACTCTTGAGAGTCCCTTGGACTGCAAGGAGATGCAACCAGTTCAGCCTAAAGGAAATCAACCCTGAATATTCATTGGAAGGACTAATGTTGAAGCTGAAACTCCAGTACTTTGGCCACCTTATGTGAAGACTGACTCATTTGAAAAGACCCTGATGCTGGGAACAATTGAAGGGAGGAGAAGGCGACGACAGAGGATGAGATGGTTGGATGGCATCACCGATTCAATGGACATGAGTTTGAGTAAATTCCGGGAGTTGGTGATGAACGGGGAGGCCTGGCGTGCTGCAGTCCATGGGGTTGCAAAGAATCGGACACGACTGAGCAACTGAACTGAACTGATAGCTGATTCATTTTGCTGTACAACAGAAACTAAGACAAGTAAAGCAACTATACTCCAATAAAAAAAATAAAACAAAGGGAGAATAAGAAAATATTTATTGGGTTGACATGACAAAGAGGTATGAGAGAGGTCTCTAGCTACCAACATAAATCTCACATCAGTACATAATGTTAAGCAAAATGCAGTGGGACATGGTTGGTTAGGTGAAGTGAGTCATTCAGTCTTGTCCGACTCTTTGCAACTCTATGGATTATACAGTCCATGGAATTCTCCAGGCCAGAACACTGGAGCCAGTAGCCTTTCCCTTCTCCAGGGGATCTTCCCAAACCAGGGATTGAACCCAGGTCTCCTTCATTGCAGGCAGATTCTTTACCAGCTGAGCCACAGGGTTGGTTGCAGTGCGGCGGGGGAATGGTGGGGAGGGGAGGTATCCCTTTTTCTGTAAAGTGGAAAAAACCAATCTGTTTATTTGTGATATAAGGAAGCTTGGAAGGAAACAAACAAATGTGAGTTGCTTTTTGTCTTGGGTCATTTCCTAGTAATCAGAATTGACTATTTTTTAACACAGTTGTCCAGTTTCATAGTTAATTCTGTGAAGGGGATGCCCCTGACTTCTTCACGTTTTGGGGAGGGGGAGTGAGATGAGAGGGGAGTTGGAATATAAAAGAGTCTTCATGGTTTAGACATTTCTGTATGTAAATTTTTTATGGGAGTGTGTTCATGTGTTTCTTATGTAATGAAATATGTATATAGAAGTTTATCATCTGTTACGAATTTCCATGCTACTTTTTGAAACCAAAGTTTTGGTTCAGAAAGAAAAATTTCTAAATGTCCATGCAGTTCCTATTTGCCTGAGGGAGAAAAACAAAACCGGACCAGCTGCCAGGGTGGAGAGCATGTGGCCAGTTGAGTAAAGCAGCAGGGGGACCTCCTGGTGACCAGATTTGTCCTCCCTGAGCAGGTGCCACTGCCATGAATAAGAATTACTATTTACTTTTTACAACGAAAAAGTTGGGAGATGGGGGACTAATATAGAGTGTCTGTCAGTAATAAAAAGGAAATAAATATGGCTCAGTTATTGAAAAGAAACCTAGTTCACTCTCCCTTTGACTGCCAGTTTTGTCCTTAGACTTCAAACTATGAGATCTAAACACTGCTGGGTAGAGAGAAGGAACTCTTCCGCTGAAGCTCCTGTCTGGTGTTTAATTAAACTGTAATATGTAGTAAAATAAATTAAGCATTGGTGAAATTGCAAGTAACACTGAATGCGAATTGGGATGTTTTAAAATGATAGATTCATGAGAGTATTTTATTGAGACAAACTGAAAATGCCCCAACCCCACTATTTTTAATCCTTTCTTGAAAGCACTCTTGTGCAAGTAATCTTTGTTGAAGAACTGTTGTTGGAGAGTGAGAGAATTTAATTAAGAGTTATAGAAGCCAAAGATTGTAAATGAAAGAAAATGTAAAAAAACTCACATTAGAATTGGATATTTTGAAATCTATTACTTTATTATAGCAATAATTTAAAAATAAAATTTATTTAATATTTTGTTACCTTTGCTTTGTTTCATGTTTCGTAGTCAACAAAAATACGTGACCTTGTGTGAAAGTCACTCAGTTGTGTCTGACTCTTTGCGACCCCATGGACTATACAGTCCATGGAATTCTTCAGGCCAGAATACTGGAGTAGGTAGCCTTTCCCTTCTCCAGGGGATCTTCCTAACCCAGGGATCAAACCCAGGTCTCCCGCATTGCAGGAGGATTCTTTACTAGCTGAGCCACAAGGGAAGCCCTATGAATCAATACAATTGGTATTATAGCATCTTCATTTATTTTTCTATCCACCTAGTAAAAAGAAACCATTTTATTTGTATTTGTACTAATATGCGAATTCTTACCACTAGTACCCACTAGGGGTCAGGCTACTTACACCGTGGAAGTACCGATTGTAGGACGGGTGTTGCTGTAACGGGTACAAGGATTCTTTTCTTCTCAATCACGTTATTTTGCAGAGAGGTGGGTAGCATTGTTTTCCCTCTTCTGGCACATAATCAAATGTTAAAAAAATGGAAGTTGCTGTACCAAAAATATGTGCCTCACTTTCTAATGTCAAAATAGTCAATTTCTAAGTAAGATTTCTTAAGTTTTTTTTTTAATTCCTAAGATGAATAGTTAGAAAGAGACATTATCTTTAAACTTTTCTTTTGAAAAGTTTCCCCCTGAAATACTGTGTATTAATTAAACAAATATTCGAAGAAGAGATTTACTATGAAGGACTTCCTTTATGGCTCAGCTGGTAAAGAATCCACCTGCAATTCAGGAGACCTGGGTTTGATCCCTGGGTTGGGAAGATCCCCTGGAGAAGGTAAAGGCTACCCACTCCAGTATTCTGGCCTGGAGAAGTCCATGGACTCTATAGTCCAGGGGGTCACAAAGAGTCGGCCATGACTGAGTGACTTTCACTTTCGCTTTTTACTGCGGAAGTGGGAGAGGAAACAGGTCAAAGAGAGAAGCGTCTTGTCTCAACAGCAACAGCAATGACAGCAACATAAACTTCTGTTCTAGTAAGAGAAAAGAAATATGTGCCAACAACTAGATTCACGGCAGTATGTGGCCAGTATTCTAAGAGGTGTATAAAGATGAGTCATGTGACATAGAGTTGCTTGGTGGAAAATATGTGCTTTCAAGTCTGACAGGCAAAGCTTTCCTTCCAAGAAGTTCTTTGAAGATGGAACCTTTGTGCACTGTTGGTGGGAATGTAAACTGATATAGTCACTATGGAAAGCCATATGGAGGTTCCTCAAAAAAAAATTAAAACTAGATCTACCACATGATCCAACAGTTCCATTTCTGGGTAGATAACTGAAGGAATTGAAATCCCTGTCTTGAAGAGACATCTGCACCCGAATGTTCACCATAGCACTCCTCACAATAGCCAAGATATGGGAACACCAAGTGTCTGTGGATGGATGAGTGGACAAAGAAGATGTGATTACATACATGTATGATTAAACAACTGAACTCATAGAACTGGAAAGTAGAATGGTGGTTACCAGGGGCTGGGGGATGGCGTAAATGGGGAGGTGTTATTTGAAAGGTATACATTTCCTGTTATAAGTTATGCAGACCTAATGTACAGTGTAGTGAATATAGTTAATAGTGTATGCTATGCTTGACATTTTAAAATTTCAAGTATTTTCACCACACAGTAAGATGGGAAATACATAAAGTGATGGATATGTTAATTAGCTTGATTGTGGGAATCATTACACAATGCATATATATATATCAAAATAACACACTGGGTACCTCAAATGCATACCATCTGTGTGGTCAACCACACCTCAAGAAATTGGGGAAAAAACAGCCTCAGTTTCATTACCTGTTAAATGATGATAATAGTTTGTTCCTTTTAGGATTATATAAGGGTTAAATGAGACAGCTGTAAAGCAAAGAACAGAGCTATAGTTTGTTGCCTTTCTTTATCTGAATGTCAGGACTTATTTTTCTCTGACCTTCTGCAAAAAGGAGGAACTGTATTTGAGAAAAGATGCTGTTTCCCTTGCTGTAAGAGTTTAGAAGGAAAATTCCCGATCAAGGAATTAGGGAATGCTTCACCAATGAGGTGTATATGAATTGCACCTTAAAATTTGTGTAGGATTTTAACAGGAAAAAGTAGAAGCAAGGATTTGATAGGTGGCGAATATGACTTGTAAAACTTGGAAACATTTTGGTTTCCTTGAAAGCCCTGAATAGTTCTGCTTGACTTGAATTATGATACATATAGGGAAACAGTTGGATAAAGTTGGATTTAAATTTAGGGACATATCATGGAAGGTCTTAAATGTCAGACTAAGGAGTTTGGCCTCTTCGTGAGGAAAGGAGAGTAGTTAGACATCAACTCTAGAAAAGAAAGATTTGGGATTTTAAAAGAAGAATCTTTGTCTTTGCAGTTGGGATTAGGATAAGACTATAATTATCCTAAACTTTTAAAAATCCCACACTGGGTAACTGCTGGATCACAGCTCTAGAAATACCAAGAAAAGTAATATGTTGATTCATAATAATTTATTCTCTGTAGTTTTGGGGGTCTATTCTATCATCTCAAACCCCAAGAAAGGAACAGAAGAAGTTAGTTATAAGATGAGGAATTCCCATACTCCTGTATAATGTATTTAAATTTTATATATGTTAATATAAATTTCATAAAAGTGTTAGTTGCTCAGTTGTGTCTGACTCTTTGCAACCCCATGGACTATGGCCTGCCAGTCTTCTCTGTCCATGGAATTTTCCAGGCAAGAATACTGGAGTAGGTTGCCATTCCCTTCTCCAAGGGTTCTTCATGACCCAGGGATCGAACTGCCTCCTCATTGCAGGCAGATTCTTTACTGTGTGAGCCACTAGGGAAGCCTTATTTCATATATATATATATATATATGTATGTATGTATGTATTTTTTTTCCTCTTTTAGTTGGAGAGAAAGACTTTCATCTGAATCCAGTGTGGGCGGTTCCCAGGAACCAGACTCTACTACCTACATGTAGCTCATATGCCAACATGTTGCCATCTTAGGGTAATGATGATAGATTTTAGGGAATCAGAAATGTGAGAGTTGATGCTAATAAAGCGGTCAGCTGTTCTGCCTCCACTTGCATATTTAAACTGAAAGCTAATCAGCTACTCAGGAGAAGGGGGCAACAGAGGGTGAGATGGTTGGATGGCATCCCTGACTCAATAGATATGGGCTTGAGCAAACTCCGGGAGACAGTGAAGAACAGGGAAGCCTGGTGTCCTGCAGTCCGTGGGGTCGGAAAGAGTCAGACACGACTGAGCAACTGAACAACAACAAAATCAGCTACTCTGTCCCAGGGTAGGTGTAACCACAGCTACATAGGTCCTTACTGTGATACAGTCTTCTTTATACCAACAGATCATGAATTATTATTCCTTTTCATTGTATCAGATGAGATCAAGTTAAAATGACGTTTCACGTAAGAGAAACACACACACTGCTGCTGCTGCTGCTAAGTTGCTTCAGTCGTGTCCGACTCTGTGCGATCCCAGAGACGGCAGCCCACCAGGCTCCTCCATCCATGGGATTTGCCAGGCAAGAGTACTGGAGTGGGTTGCCATTGCACACATACCTCTTAAATTGCTCTGGGGTAAAAGACTATTGCTTACCAAAGAGAGGGGAGCTGTTTTTGTCATATGGTTTGGGGGTGAATTTCAAAATTCCATTTGCACTTTCTTTTTTTTCTACGCTGTATTTTATTCATTTGGGAGACAAAGGAGAATGAAATTATTGGAAGAAACTTTTAAAA
The DNA here is from genome assembly GCF_000754665.1 of Bison bison bison. Lineage (NCBI taxonomy): Eukaryota > Metazoa > Chordata > Mammalia > Artiodactyla > Bovidae > Bison > Bison bison. The sequence goes on along the minus strand of NW_011495057.1, from coordinate 5,327,311 downwards.
ATCCCACACTGTGTAACTGGTGGATCACAGCTCTAGAAATACCAACAAAAGTAATATGTTGATTCATAATGATTTATTCTCTGTAGTTTTGGGGGTCTATTCTATCATCTCAAACCCCAGGAAGGAACAGAAGAAGTTAGTTATAAGATGAGGAATTCCCATACTCATTACTTCTGCCCATGGCTTTCAGCTGTATTTATCAGGACAACTTTGCTAGGTGCAGTCAAACAGCACGCTGTTTTGAAGGCAATTAAAGCAGGAAATAGACTTAAAAAACACATCAGATATTGAATACCTGCCCTCACATTATCAGAGTTTTCTTTTTGGAAAAAAGGTATGCACTTGTGTGTCTGTGTCTATGTGTGCTTACTCTTCAAGTTAAATGAGTATCGCTGCAGATGGGTACATTATTATTTTATAACCCCAAGTGAACATTACTCAGACAGGCTATATTCAATTGATATAGATATAAACACAGTATTGTGGTTGGGGGTGATTTACAGGGAGGTGAATCTGGTTGATGAGCTTGTAAGGTTCATTAATACATGACAACTCTTACCGGAAATTGGGTAGCGTTTGGAACCAATATTGTGAAGGAGGATTAATAACAACATGTTAACCACATTTAAGTATTGGTACAGTTTACAAAATCCTTTAACATGTATTAGCTATACCGTTCAGTGTGCAGTGTACCCTTCCTGCACAGAAGCAGGAAAAAAAAAAGGTGTTAAGTCATCTTGCAAAGATCCTTGCTAACCTGATTGCCCACTTGGGGTACTAGGCCAATCTTTTAACAGTAGCTGAAGTTCTCTAACTTTGAAAAAGAGAAAAGGGATTTGTTGAAACGGACAGAACCCATCTTCTGGAGTGCACAGTGTACAGTTGACCAAACAGTTAATTCAAAGTTAAGTACATATACTTTACATGACAATTATGATCAAGTAAACTATGGATTCAACTCCAACCTCCCTTCACCAGGAAACGGGCAAAACAGAATAAAGTTCTGGCTAGAGTCTCTTCTTTAACTGAGCTAACTGTCTATCATTTGCTGATCCATTGTGTCTACAATTATCCTGTGTCCCAAACAGGTTACTTACTTGGATGAGGGGAGATACAAAGAAGAAATATAGAGATCTCAGATTTTCTGATGGAATTTACTCAAAGTTCAGAATAAGTTCAGATTTTCCATAATTCTATCTTGATGAGTCTAATGATTGCTCTTTTTTAATTGGCTAGAGCATTGGTTCATGCAACACTACAAGTCAATCCACAGACTCTCTGACCCAGATATCTGGCCATTAAGATTTCACATTCTCTCCCCCACCCACTTAACTGACACCGCTTTCTACCTGGCCACCTTTGTACTTAATTAAAATCACCAAAAGCTGGGATGGTATATTTTGTAGGAATATTAACAAGGTGGTCTGAAGCCATATCATTCTACAACATCACTTTTACCAGCTTACTCCTGAGAGCTTTCAGAAAATACAATAATCCTACTTCATTTCCCTTCAAAAATAGCTGCTGTGTTACTGGGCTCCTGAGCCATGGTAGAAAGTAACCAAATTCTGTAGTGTGTCAATTGCTAAATACTGTGTCTGTTATGATCTACAGTGAACTTTGAATCGAGGAAGGCTCACCCAGGCTGGCACTTTACATTCCATAAAAACATTAAGAATTGTCTTGAGCTTTATGAGTTTAGGGAATTTGCTTTAATAATTTGATTTTTAGCAAGGGACAGTTTTAGATCATCTTGTCTTAGATTTTTTTTTTTTTTAAGTGAAAGTGCAGAGATGAATCTTATTTGTTTTTGAGAGTTAAACGCATTATAGAGAATAAGGATGCTTCTGGGTTCCTGTGGGTTTACTTTCCTTCTTGGGCAATAGATTAATCCCTCAACTCCACTATTTGCTATAGAAAAACTAATTTCACTTCTGCCAATAAAGTTCTTGGACAAGTTTGATGTTCTCTTGATGAAAATTAATATTCTCTCTGTTTGCCTCTGCTCTTCTCTTTGCTAAGATACAGTAGAAATTTATAGTCTTTCACCCAGCTCATGATCAGGCCCTGTTTGTCCACAAAGAAGCTAGAAACTCCAGGTGGGTGGCCTGACATTTCAATGGTATTATGCCACTGATGGGTTTAAACTCTGTATTTTGAATGCCTTGTATTTAGAGGTGAGATGTTTTGAAGATGCATTTTTTATAGGCATTTAAAGATGCATTGGACAACAAAATATTAACCTTACTTCATTTCCACCTGCCCCCTCTGCCAGTCCTTGCACTAAACAAGTTTTTTTTCTGCTTGGCATCAGGAAAACTTATTTTAACAGAATGTTTGAAAAAAAAGGAGAAGGAAAACAAAAACCTCTTAAGAGTGAGGTTTACAACGTGTTCACATCTTTTTTTCCTTTTTTTTTTTACAGAAATGGAAATGGATCTTGTGTGTACTTAGTGGAGTCTGAGGCTCCAAAAATTTCGGAGGATTATTACTCTGTTTCACTTATGGGCTGAGATGTTTGTTTTCGTTTTTGTAAGTCAGCACAATTAAAGGAACTTTGAATTCAAACACAAGCAAAACCCAATTATGCTGAACAATTACCGGTAAATAGATTTTCCTTGACTCACAGTAGGCTAAGCTTACCAAAAGCTTACCCATTAGGATATTTGGGTGGTGTTGGCAGGGTAACACCAAGCAGAACTGTCAGGTGGGGTGCTCTTTCTAGGGAGGCAGGTACTCACAGGGAAGAACAGGCAGGGCTGAGTCTGGCAGACCCGGGGTTTGGTCCTAGCTTAGGTACCTGCTGGTTGTATGATCTTGACATATTTTGCTATTCCTTCACTCTGTTTTATTTTTCTCATCAGCACTTATCACCATCTGCTAAACTATAGATTCATTTTAACGTGTTATCTCTCTCCCCTAAATTCCTTGAATTAGCTCCGTGAAAGCAGGGACTTTACCTGTTTGATTTTTGCAATATTTCCAGGCACCAGAAGAGTGCCAAGCATTTATAATTCATGCTCAATAATTATTTGTTGAATGAATGAATGTCAACTGGGAATAATAACCCTGCTTCACTGGGGTGGTAGGATTAAACACCTTGTGTATACAACAACTAGACGAAAGGCCAACACACAGAACTCTTCATTAGATATGTGTTCCCTTGATCATTTCTCTCAAGTCTCATCCCCCTCTTGGGTGTGTGTGTTAGTTGCTCAGTCGTGTCCAGCTCTTTGTGACCTGACCCCATGGACAGTAGGCCGCCAGGTTCCTCTCTCTATGGAATTCTCCAGGCAAGAATACTGGAGTGGGTTGCCATTTCCTTCTCCATTCATCCCCTTTTAGGCATTCATCATTCAGGTGTTCCTTTCAAAGCCTTAACACTAAACAATAGGCGTATATGGCTAATGAACTTTCCAGCAGTTCTTGATTTCTTTCTTTAAACTTTTCTTTAAAAAAAAAAAAACGCTGAGAATGTATGTAAATAAGGCATATATATAGTAAGAGAAAGACAAAGTTATTTTTATTTGGGAACAGAAGAATAAAGGGATAAAAAAAATCTTTACTGCATTGAAAATACAGAGACAAGAAAGACATTGTTCTAGCCGTCCATGAGTCGAAAAATGAGAACCATCCAGGGCGCTGAGTGGAATAACAGACACAGGGCGGTCGAGTGACAGCCAGAGGGAACTACTCCCTCACGCCCATCTGCGGGCACCCTTGCCCCGCCTCTCACGGCTGCATGACTGTGGCTACCAAGTTCTTCTTTCAGTTGAGAAGTATGAGGATTAGATCTCTAGGTATCTTCAGGCTTTAAAATTCTTTCATCATTTTCAGGTCTATGGGTACAAAGCAGTTACAAATGTCCAAAGCTTGTGGTTTGCCACTTCAGCAAGCTTCTAGGTCACACTGAATCCATTGGTCTGTTCCCTGGAAATGAAAACCATAGATACTGTCTCTTTTTCTCTCCAACCCTCCTCAGCTGTGTGTGAGAGAGAGATGGTAAAATAAGATCAATCTGACAAAAACAAAAAATTCTGGAAAGAACTAACCGCTTGCCTTCCCCTCCTGCATAGGAGTTCATTTGAAGCACTTCTGTGTAAAATAGGCATATGAATTCAGTGGCTGAGATCAGACTAGGGAGGTGAAGTTTTTATTAACAAGGTTTTATTAAATCTTTGAGATAATTGCAAGACCCAGGATGTTTTGAACCTAATGGGACGTCAGTGCAATTGAACTCCCAAACAGCTGTCATTCATTTTGGGGTAAAACTTGTGAATTAATCCCTTGATGTCTTTTTTTACACTCAGTCTCCTTTTGGACTGTAGGAAGCGTGCCTCAGCTAAAGGTTAAACTTTTAAAACTGTTCAGGAGACAAATCCTTTCAAAGCTTTGTGTGGAAAATATTCTTTTAATTCAAATTTGGTGAGAGTTGCCAGGGTAGCAAATTAAAGATTTATTGTCTGGGAATTTTTGGATCACAAGCTAACATAGATCTGGTTGTTTTATTCTGTAATGTTTGGAGGTTTTCCAGCCACTGAGCTTTCTACTTGGGCCAGGTATTGGAAGCGTAGCCAATGCACTGATTGATTAATCAAAGCAATGCATGTCGTGAATTCTGTTTCTGTAGCAGATATTCAGAAAAAGGAGATGTAGATGTAGCTGTTTAATGGTGTTTTTAACCAGATCATGGCAAGTTAGCAGTCATTTCATATCATGATAACCATACAAGGATTTCTTCTATTTAGGCAGACAAACCCTTGGAAGATCAATATAGTTTTTGCAAGAGTGTGAACTCACTAAACGATGGCACACCCAGGATCACAAACAAAAGCAAAAATGCAGTTCTGGGTGACTGTGCCATGTAGCTACTGAACCCAGATCAAATGCAATAAAGTGAAAAGGTATTTTAAACTTCAGAAACTTCAGGATAAATGGAATGTTACTGATCTCAACTCCCCCAAGGCACCCAAATGGATGCACTTTTACTCTGTTTTGAAATTAATTCCAAGTCCAGGGAGTGGAATACATAATGTCTGTAATAATTTCAGAGTGAATCCCAGGGAAATTAAACATTAAATCTGGCTGAGATTTCACATTATAGGAATTATCGAATGTGTGCCATTAGCAAACATCATTCAGCAACTCACTGTATCTGAAGCCGCAAGGTTTAAACAAATACTCCAGTGTAACATTTCACTTGTTAGGAGGCGTGACCAAACAATCAAATTACCAAGAATAAAATGGGAGTTCTAAACAGGCTGGTGGTGTAAATAAAACCACTCTCAAGCTCTGCACTAGGCGTTGCTCTCTCTTTTGGGTATCTTTGAATCCAAAAGCTAAGAGAAAGGTGTACAAAACGAGTTTAAGGCCCTCTTTCAGTAGGCATAAAGATTTTTAAATCACATTTTCCTCCCTCACTATTCCATTCGCTTCAGCTGAGTCTTTGGGCTTTCTCATATATTTCACGTTATTTCTTTCACACACACACACACACACACACACACACTCACACACACACTGTATCTCCTCTCTTTATCTCCTCTTCTCTCTCTCAATCTTCCCTTGCAAATAGTTTATCTTCCTGAAAACCTTATTACAGAACAGAAAACTTGTAGCTGGCTGGCTGAGATGGATTTTTCCTTGTACGTTGGCTTTATGACTGACAGGTCTCCCGTTCTTTGTTTAAACTCCGAGTTCATCCTCTCGGCTCCCTCATTTTCGTAACAGGGCATCTCCACACGGTGGCCAGGGCTCTGCTGTGTGCGTGTTGTTCTCCTGTCTGTAGCATCTCTGATTAAACTCCCTGGTTGACCACCTGAAGTCCACACCAAGTCTTTGCTTCTACCTGTCAAGGGGAAAGAGGCCAGAAGTTCATTGCTGAGGAGTGAATAGTGTCTAGCTTCTCCAGATTCTCGGGGTTCAGGGAACACTCTGACCTTTGCCAGCGCTTCTTGCCCCTGGGGAGCAAAGTGGATGGTGAGGATAAGACTTGCTGCTGCTGCTGCTGCTAAGTTGCTTCAGTCGTGTCCAACTCTGTGCGACCCCAGAGACGGCAGCCCACCAGGCTCCCCCATCCCTGGGATTCTCCAGGCAAGAACATTGGAGTGGGTTGCCATTTCCTTCTCCAATGCATGAAAGTGAAAAGTGAAAGTGAAGTCGCTCAGTTGTGTCCGACTCTTAGCAACTCCTCCGTCCATGGGATTTTCCAGGCAGGAGTACTGGAGTGGGGTGCCATTGCCTTCTCCAGAGGATAAGACTTAGAGTAATCAAAAAAATTCCAGACGTGGGCAGCATCTGGTCAAGTCCCCAGACACAACGCCACATGTATGTGGAG
>NW_011495057.1:5302269-5320874 GCF_000754665.1 Bison bison bison | reverse complement strand
GATTCTGGTGGGGAGCACATGACGAGTTGTAGAGGTTGGGTCTGGGGTCTGATAGCACCTCTCTCTGTGGCAGCTGCCGGGCCAGCCTGCTGTTGGTATCGTGGGGGACCGGGTCCTTGAATGTCAAGGGACCTGGAAAGCCTACCTAGCTCGTGAAAAAAACCACCAAGCCACTCAAGGTTTAGGGCTGGCTGGTACATATATACGACGAATGTGTTTTCTGAATGAACCCCAAGTCAGTCCATGCCGTCGGCCAAAAACTTTTCTAGTTGTGTTTTTAATAAATGGCCTTTATTGAAAGGAATGTAGTGACAGGCAGTTGGAGCCATTGCTAAAACTGGGGATATGTGGTTGACGCACGTAAGAAGGAGGCCGTTGTTTCCAGCTCTTCCCTCTAGGGCTGTAGCTCTCTTTGTAGGACGTGTGAAGGGATCCTTTCCCCTGTAAAAGCCCCTGAGTCTTTAATGCACACAGGCATATTGTAACTTGCAGTCTGACAGCAAAATAAAAGTCACGATGTACGGTGCGCTGCCTCAGTATATTTTCTCCATGTATGACAACGTGGAGATGGAAACCCTTTTAAACTAAGCCGAGAGCACCCAGGAGCTAAATCCGAAGCACATAAAACAAAAATCCCAATTTAACAAGTGGAAGGAAATATCACATTCCAGCTGCACTATACATAGCATTAAGAATTTTATTTTCTGCTTTTCCAAGAAAACCTCTCTGAATTTTAACCCCCTGTGACTCACAGAACCAAGAAGAAGGCCTTCACTCCCCCCTGCCCCCCAGCTGCATTCCCCCGTCCCCTGATGCAGGCTGAGCCGAGTGCTGCCCGTGTGACGACCTGCCAGCCTCACTGGCTCAGTAATCTCACCAGCCCTTCTCTCCCTTTCCCCACTGGATGGAATGTTTTTTCAGCTGCTGTCGGGGTTCCAGCAAGAAGTAGGCGTGTGCGACAGGAGGAAAAGGGCTTCGGGAAAACCAACTATGTGGGTTGCCTGAAGGAGTGTGTTAGTTGGAAATAATGATTCCACTTGGAGATAGCATTCAACAGCATCTTTTCCTTTTCATTTAACACGTCCCTGGGTTACGGAGAGTCTGACTTCGCTGCGTTGCCGATTAATCTCTTCTCCCTCGTATTTCACCTTTAAGGAAGTGGCCACATCTGGACGCACTCACTGCTCTGCTGACGCTCCTCCAGGGCAGAGCTCTTGATGCACAGAGCAGCCTAATCAGCAGAAGGGGTGAGGGGCAGGACTTCCAAGATGCTCTCCAGGAGCGCTCAGCCAGATGGAAAAGATCAGAGTTTGCTTAAATGTAAACATCCCCTTATAGTCACCGCACTTTTCCCTAGGAGAGTGGCTCCCTCAGAAACTCTGCGACCTTTCTTTGGGGATGTAAAGGGTTTATAGATACATGTGTGTGTATGTGTGTGTGTGTGTATGTATGTATATATATATATATATATATATATATATATATATAGCGGAATCCCTTTGCTGTACATCTGAAACTAAGACCACATTGTTAATCAACTATATTCCAATACAAAATACAAATTAAAATGAGTTATAATCATGAAAAAAAAAGCTAAAAAAAAAGTTTGAAAGGTTAACATTTTATATTTGCCTCTCCAAACACTACAGCAAATCTTATTTCAGCTTGTCCTCTTTTAAGGTTTGGTTAATAGTCATCCAGTTTTTCCATAATAAGGATCAAGAGCCAAGGCTCTTCAGGACACTTCTGCCTTCCATCTAGATCGGAATATTGCCCTCAAGGGCAAGGGAAGGCAAAGGCTTTGTTTGAAAGCAGCGTGTAAGCTTGGGCCATTCTTCCTGCTACTCTCTTTCTAGCCTGGCCTAGTCAAGTCCCCAGAGTTGTAATTAACTTGGCCCCTTGCCATTTATACACTTAATTGACCCAAGTGACGTTAGGGCTTGAGTAGCTCTTTTGTGGAAACATGTAAAAGCAAGTACCTTTTCTTTATAGTGACCCTGAACCAATAACTAATGATCCCCTTTTTATTTGCAGGATGCAAGGGCTTCCAAGTTCAGGTAGAGAGCAATGTAAAATTCATAACTTTTAACTATAGAAGTTATTCCTGGTTTCTAAAGAGCAGCCAGAAGAAATTGGTAAAGGCTCATTTGGACATTTGACTGCTTTTGGAATCATTACTTAGACTACCAGTTTCCAAATGAATCTGGTCCTCAAGACATTTTGTGGGTGGAGGAACAGGAGATTTAAAAAAAAAAAAGCAAAACCCAGGGTCCCTGCTCTGAAGGGACTCTGCCAAATTTGAAGTCTCTTGGGCATTAATGAGGAAACTAGAATTGATTTATTTAATGTATTAGATACCATAGTGTAGATGGTTTACCAAAATAATGTAAATAATATCTGTGCCTTTCCTTTGATAATGTGGAGTTGTCACTAGGAGACACTGTCCCGCTTCTCTTTCATCCACAAGTGGCCATGAGACTGGTTCTCTGTGATAATACATGAGTAAAGAGGATATGTAGTCACTGTCAAGATGAGGCTTTCAAGTGCATAGGGGTTTCTCTGTTCTCTCTTTCCCCCTCCCCCTGCATGAAAGCTGAGGCCTCAGGGATGGTGGCAAAACGTACGGAAGGACCTGGATCCCTAAGTCACCAAGTGGAGGAAAACCACCCAAATGACCAACAAAACCCTTATTGGACTGTTAGATAAGTGAAAAATAAATTCTGTTGTGTCCAGTCATTAAAATTGCCATTGATGTTCAGTTGCTCAGTTATGTCTGACTCTTTGTGACCCCATGGACTGCAGAGAGCCAGGCTTCCCTGTCTTTCTCTCTCAAAGTTTGCTCAAAGTCATGCCCATTGAGTTGGTGATTATCTAACCATCTTATCCTCTGCCGCCCTCTTCTCCTTTTAATTCAATTTTTTCCAACATCAGGGCCTTTTCCAATGAGTCAGCTCTTTGCATCAGGTGACCAAAGTACTGGAGCTTCAGTTTCAGCATCAGTCCTTCCAATGAATATTCAGGGTTTGATCTCCTTGCAGTCCCTTGGACTCTCCAGAGTCTTCTCTAGGACCACAATTCAAAAATATCAGTTCTTTGGCACTCATTCTTCTTTATGGTCTAACTCTCACATCTGTACATGACTACTGGAAAAACCGTAACTTCGACTAGAGGAACCTTTGTTGGGAAAATGATATCTCTGGTTTTTAATACCATGTCTAGGTTTGTCCTAGCATTCCTTCCAGGGGTGTCTTTGAACTTCATGGCTGCAGTCACAATCTGCAGTGATTTTTTGATTTTTTTGATGACTTTGGAGCCCAAGTCATTAAAATGTTGGAACTTCTTTATCACAGAAACCAGCATGACCCTAATATACCAGTAAGTTGATGTCTGATTTTTATATTTTAAATGAATAATTCATTCAGGAAAAAAGCATAGGTATTGTGTTACTGTGAACATTCATAATACAAGATAGTGTAGACCATCCTAGAAGGTCATTGAGACCAGGAGACTCCAATTCAAGAAATAGAGGTCAACCATTTTCATTTCCATACTGTCATCTTTTCTCTGACAGATTATCTTCATCTTGCTCTAAAAAAGGCAGATAAAAACTGGCAAATGGATACCTTCTGCACAATAAGAATCTTGTATTTTAAAATCCAGCACATCCATGCATTTTTTTCTGATGTTTGTTGTTACAGAGGTTGATGTTGCGAGCCCATGTATAGAATGCCTATATGGAATTAGCATGCTGCTGCTGCATCGCTTCAGTCGTGTCCGACTCCGTGCGACCCCACAGACAGCAGCCAACCAGGCTTCCTGTCCCTGGGATTCTCCAGGCAAGAACACTGGAGTGGGTTGCCATTTCCTTCTCCAGTGTATGAAAGTGAAAAGTGAAAGTGAAGTCGCTCAGTCGTGTCCGACTCTTAGCGACCCCATGGACTGCAGCCCACCAGCCTCCTCTGTCCATGGGATTTTCCAGGCAAAAGTACTGGAGTGGGGTGCCATTGCCTTCTCCAGGAATTAGTATAGTGTAAGCCCAAATTTCTCAAATTGGAGCATTTACTTTTGTATTATGAAAGAATGCTACAAATTCCAGTTCATTTGGACCTTTCATACTTTCCCACATTCAGCCAGCACCTGTGCCAGTGGTACTCAGAAAGCTTGATATCACGAGTTTGCTTTCTGGAGGAAAATCTTGACCTAGGTAAAAGATAATAAAAACGTAATAGTTGAGGAAGTCATGTGGTTCATTAATAGAAACCTGTGCGTGGTCACGGAAGTGTTTTCAGCAGTAACTCTAACTTTCAAGAGCACAGATGTTAAATGCTCTGCCCCTCCAGACGTGCTCCTAGAGGGATCTGTTGAAACGGAGCAACGTGTAGTTTAAAACCCAGCGCGCCTTGGAGAATGGGGAGGCGCTTACTTATCCAAGTGGTCCAGCATCTTTGATTTTCTTCCAATGAAGGTCGAAACACAGCTCCTGATATATGTGTGGCTTAAATTTAGCGACATACAGTGTTTCCTCCCATCGGCACTTCCTCTCACCTGCGGAGATAAACTGTGTTATTGTACTGCCAACCCATATGTTTTCCATCTCTGTCTTGCTTGCCTTGGTGTAGTATCTGTTCACTGTGGGTTGGTCACTGCCTTCTGTGAACACTTCATGCAGAGTGATAATAGACTGACCTTCATGTTGACTCTGTTCTGTTCAGCTTGTGTTAGCACTATCTTGAAATAAACACAAATGCATTGAAGAATATTTTCAACCAGACTGAGCTTTAAATACTGTCAGAGCAGCTAAGACAGGAAAGTTTCAAGGAATTTTGTAATTGCTTGGAATATCAGTCTCCCCTACCCTGACCTCTGTGCCTTTTTTTTTTGTATGAACTTTAATATGAAATATATATATATTTTTCAGGAAACCAATCTGACTGCTTTTGTAGAAAATATTTCACGTGTTCTCCTTTTTTGGGGATTTTTGTGGCATAATGGGTTCAGATTCAATTTTATGAAAGAAAAGGAAGAGGAATCAACATTGATTGATTGATTTAATTCAGTTAAATGCTTTTAAGGCACACTGAAAGTGCAGAACATAATATGAGGTGGTCCTGTACCTCCAAGAGGGAATAAAACAGACATGGCACATGTTATAATAGGACTGCACAAGTAGTAAGAGCAAATAATTGTAAAAGTGATGAGTATCACAAAAGAAGATATTGAGGACTCTACAGGCTCCTCAGGTATCTGTTGCTTCATTTGGAGATGTCTTCCTCAGATTGGGAGAACCCAGAAATATTACAAAATTTTTAAAGTGCACTGAGTTATAAACCAAATATGTAGACTAAGTTGGCCCTCAGGCATTGTAGGTGTGTGCTCAATCACTCAGTCCTGTCTGACTCTTCACGACCATGGAGTGTAGCTCGCCAGGCTCCTCTGCCCATGGGATTTCCCAGGCAAGAAGACTGGAGTGGGTTGTCATTTCCTTCTCCAGGGGATCTTCCCCACCCAGGGATTGAATCCCAGTCTCTTGTGTATCCTGCATTGGCAGGCAGATTGTTTATCATTGTACCACTTATATGTAGACTAAGTTGGCTGTCAGGCGTCAAAGAATTTCAAATAGGAATAAAGACTGATCCTCTTTCTGACTTGGTGGATTGTGGTGAAATGCGTGCCAAAGTGGTACAACAGTGCAGCAAAAATAATGATAATATTCTATGAGAAAAAGCTTGCTAGGGCTTAGTGTGTTACTCTTTACCAGGTGCCCTTCTCCCCTCCCTTCCTTCCTCCTTCCTTTCCTATATCCCTCCTCTTCTCTTTTTGAATAAAGCAACAGTACTTAGAAATGAGGTACTAAGTTTAATTATGCTCCCACCTATTCAAACAAACCATAAGAAACAGAAGAAAAAAATGTAGGAAAACAAATTATACTTGTTCTCTATGATCATTTTAAACTGGACAACACAGATGGTGATTATTTGAGTGTGAAAATTGGGCTGTAAAATGAGTATCTTCAGAAATGTCAAGTATAAATGCCCTTTTGCAGACAAACATGGTACTGAATGAATTCCAACAGTCCTCTGCCCAAGGTTCTTCATTCCATGTAAATTGAACATAAATGAAAATTTGTCTCTAAGAGAGATTTGCCAGTGCCAAGGTACACTTGGATGAGAAGACAAGATGCTGGGTTCTTAAGTACTTTGTAGGTTATGGTTGAGAAATAGGTATCAGAATCTGGGTTTCAAGGTATAAAGAATCCGTGTACCAGCTTTGTAGGGAAAATGCACAAAACACCATTAACAGAATCAGGCAGTTCAATGGCCAAGCTGATCTCATCCTTCTTCCATTTTCAAATGAGATTGGGAAAGTTAAAAAACGGGGTAGGAAAAATGGATTTACCCTTAACAACTCAACTGTCCTCTTATAAAAGATGTACGATCTGATTACAAGAATAAAGTAGAGAAAGATGTACATCTTGTTTAGATGCACAAGAATTGGAAGGGAATGCAAACCATGCAATTTTACGATTAAATACAATGTAGATTCTAACTGAAGCTACTGCCTCCTCGTGTTTACTGGAGAGGTGAGCGACTTCACTTTCACTTCTCACTTTCATGCACTGGAGAAGGAAATGGCAACCCACTCCAGTGTTCTTGCCTGGAGAATCCCAGGGACGGGGGAGCCTGGTGGGCTGCCGTCTATGAGGTCGCACAGAGTCGGACACGACTGAAGTGACTTAGCAGCAGCAGCAGAGAGGGAAAGGGAGGGTTAGAGAGGGAGAGGGAGAGAGAGGGAGAGAGAGAGAGCTCTGTACAAGATACAGATGCAAAGAAACACATGATTGGAAAGGACGGTTGGAAGAAAAAATGCCAAGAGAAAAAGTAAGTTTCTTTCTCATCCAAATAGCCTTTTCTCCTTGGAAAGCAGCAGAAAATTAAGAAAGAAAATAAAGAAGCAAAGGGTAAATAATACTATTCTCTTTTTGTTAACATTTTGCAGGTGGTCCACTTGCATTAGACAATCCTTATGGTTCTTCAGGATTTCTGAACAGATTTTTCCCCTTAAATGGTGAAACATTTCCACCTCTCAGCCATGTGGGAGTAGGTGAGTCCACTGAGAGTCAATGAAATGCTGGAACCAGTGCATGGAAGAGGCCAGGGGAAATTTGTATGGCTTCAATCCCAATTTTCCTCCCAGTGCCCTGATTGTCCAGGATATTGGATCCCAATGGGTGGGAAATACTCAAGTTCTTAGTAGGAACACATTAAAATCGAAGGTGGGAGAGAAGGATTTGATGGGAAAAGACTTCTGAGAGATTGCAGCTCTTATCACCTGATTGGGAGCTCATCTAGATCCCCCTAGAAGGAGGTCACAGATTCTATGTGAGTAAGAAGCTGGGCACCAGCTCCAAGCTGAAGCATTAGACTTCAGTCTGCAGGGAAGGGATAGGTTCTAGTTCCTCCCTAAGGTCTAGAGAGAAAACTGGACACCAGATACAAGGGCAAAAAGGCTAGATAGGCCGCACACAGAGAGGGTAAGCAGAGGAAGTTTCACCAGATGTTCCTAGAAGTGCCTGATTGCCTAACTGTACCCTCAAGGAACCAGATGAGCCCAAGAGCTACAACTATGTCCACACCTAATTTGCTGATGGAAAAGGCCCTGGATATATCAACAGAATTGACTCTCTGATCAGTCGGGGGCCAAGGGGAGCTCTCTGTGCAGGTGGCAGATGACACTGCAAGTGTCTGTGTATTGGAGGGTAGATGGTAGAATTTGGGGCAGACCCTGACTTAATAACTGCTTAAGAACACGACTGAGTGACTAACACTTTCATACTAAGAACCACTGGATTATCAAAGCATGGTTTCTAAGCCACACTTTCTGAAATACTACTACTGCTAACTCCACAAAAGAAAGGCTGAGAACCACTCTGCAGGTGGAGAAAATAAAATAGGAGGAAAAAATTAGAAGTGGTTACTTCAGTTGTGAGACGGTTGGATGGCATTGCTGAATCAATGGACATGATTTTTGAGCAAACTCTGGGAGACTGTGAAGGACAAGGAAACCTGGCAGGTGACAGTCCATGAGGTCACAAAGAATCAGACATGACTTGGTGACTGAACAACAACAGCTTCAATTATACTGAAAATTGTTTTCAAATTTGGTATCCCAAATTTGGTTTTTATATGACCTTTGTTTATTATACATCAAGATATTTTAGGTGCAATAACACACATACAAGAGACTACTAAGATATATAAATTAGGTAATTAGTAATTTCTTACAATAAAATATATTAAAGTATTTGATCAAAGATGCATGCCAAGTATAAATAATTAAATAGAATTTTACTGGATTAGGTTAGTAGTTAACACTACTATATCACTTTTAGGAAATATACACATGTGATCTTTCAGGAGACTTAATTAGAATCTGATAAAATAAAAGGCCTTAGCTTATGCTGTATAATCATTTATCTTTTAAGAATAGCTTCAATGAAACTAAAAAAAAAAATACTGAAATAAATTATGTTGGCTAAAAAAAAAAAAAAGATATTTTATTTCTTTTAGACACACATCTGCAGATCTTTTAAGAATCAATTACTGTCAAAAATATTTTAAAAGCTTCCTGGAAATTCTCTGGTATATATTCTTTACCAGAATTGCTAGTTAGTAGCTCTGTACCAGATTAATGCTTCATGTAGCTCAAAGTTGAATAACTCCCTTTTATTTTTAATGATCAGTTATTCATTCATTGCTGTTAGGCCTAGGGAAGGATTGTAAAAAGAGGAAGGTTATAAGGGTTTACTCTTGTGTTGCATTTGACATTGCTTCTCCTCCTGATTTGTTCAGCCCAATAGGTTTTATTTATGAAAGTTCTGTAGAAAACAAACAAAACACTAATACAGAGCCAAAAAACCCCCCAAAAAATGAAGCAAAAGAGGCAAAGGCTCAGGGAGATGAAGACAGCCTCACTAATGAGTCCCCAACTGATTAAAAGCAAATACATTTCTATTCCTAACATGTGTGCCATGAACTGTTTAACTTTAGCAAAAATAAAGAGTTGCCCTCAAATTTGTTATGAGAGGACAGCAACACGGGAGCTAATTATTTCCCAGGTGCCCCTGGTCTGAATTTAGAAATAAGCTACTGCTGGCAACATGTGGAAAGGGCCCATCTCTGTGCCATCTTGACAGATAACTCATCTTTCTGGTTATCCTTAAGGGGACACTGCATCATCGTTAAGCATTAACTTTACCCAGTGGTGCTGACTAGATTCTTGGGAGTTTCACAGTATAATAGGGAGTTAAGTATTTGGGCTGTGTAGTCAAGACTTTCTGTTTGAATCTTTGTCCTGCCTGTGTGACTTGAGAAAAGCACTTGGTGTCAGTTAGCTTGTGCTGTGTTTAGCCCCAAGTTTAGTGGCTTAAAAAAATCATCATGTGTTTGCTCATGATTTGATGGGTTGACAGTTCAACAGGGTTCCTCTAGGACAGCTTATTTGTGTTCCTCACAATATTGGCTGGGTTCACTCATTTTGTCTGGGGCCTCAGATGGGGCCCTTCTCCACATAATCCCTCTTCATCTAATAGACTAGCCTAGGTTTCTTTATGTGGTGGCTGAAAGTTCCCAGCAGCAAGAGAGGGTAAGTTCCAAGGAGCAAGGAACTTTCAAACCTTGACTTGTATCATATTCACTATTGTCCCATTGACTGAAGCAAGTCATGTGACCAAGTCATGTGACCAAGTCCCCATTCAAGGCTTAGAAATCTAAGCTCTAGTTCTTGAACAGGCGTGCATTCAGGCAGTTGTGACCAAATTTAATACCATAATAGCAACAATCCACCACACTACTCTGTTTCCAGATTCTCATGGATTATATGAGGATATCCTAGTATCTTTCAGAATTCTTGTGAAAATGAAATAATTTATGTAAAGTACTCAGCATAGAGTTAGATATAATTATATTACTACCAATTAAAAAAGGAAGAGAAAAATAAAAGAACTTAGAAGGAATAGAATGCAGGAAAAGGACTTTGGATAAATCTTGAAGGCTGAGGTGGGAGAAGGCTCTGGGGAGAGTTTGTTGATGATGTCATTAGGGACTAATATTTAACTGGATACTGGTTCCCTGTTATCACTGCCCTTTGAACTTCTTATTAGCTTTTCAATAATTTAGAAACAATTACTTCCATATCAGAAAAATCGATTCTATTAATGATTTTTATTTTCAAGAGTTTTCTTTTTTTAGTCATAGCGGTTGTGTTAGGATGTATGTTAGCAATTGTGTTAGGAGCCATGGGTGGATTCTCTTTATTTTATGTTTTCTAAAATGGAGACATGTAGTAAATATTAAAAATAAGGAAACATTAAAAATACCAAAGAGTTTGAACAAAATTTCTTTTTGTTTTACTTAAGTCCTTTTTAGAATTCTGGAATTCTAAACAATTTTTCATTTGTTTCTAAAGCTGACAGTTTTCAAAATTTCCTTTTTCATCTTAGAAGTATCAACTGGTCTTCTCACTATACCCAGAAAATTCCCTTGACATGTGCAAACTCTCCGCCCATCTGCTTTTTTGAGGGATTAGAACTTCCTAATTCCAAAATGCCTGAAGGTTACATTTGGAACAAGCATTTGTTTATGTTATGATACAAGTTAAAACTTCATTTAGCTTTCTGGTCTGCTGGAAGAGGAGTTCTATACATTTAAAATTGCCTTTTACAAGTATGGAATTGGAGTATTAGCAGTATAAATTTGAAGGCTAAATGAAGAACCACACACATTCCTGGCTAAATGAATTAAAGAAGCCTGGAAATTTAAATTTATCCTCCCACTCTCTGCCAAATTTGTTAGAAAGTGCAAGAAAAATCACAGCTGCGAGTGAGGATTTAAACCAGATTTTTTTATTTGGTGAACTTTTCTGAGAGCATCCAGGCTTATGCCTTCGTGCATCAGAAGAGTCAGATCATTTCCCATTTCTCAAAGTGTGGTCTGTGGGCTAGTTGGGATGGAATCACCAGAGGGGCTCTCAGTCACCTGATGACTGTTCGTGCTCTCCTGGCAGATGCCCCTCTGTTGTCATCCCTGAGGCTCCTGCTCCTCTCAAGTTCACAAACCCATAAGCACCATCTCCTCTTCTAGTCCAGTGTGGGCTGATTATGTGTCTGGACCAATCAGTGGTCTGAAAATGCTTTCTGGAAAGGCATAGAGAGTTCATATTTTAGGCCTTGAAGGCCACTGGGTCACTGTCACAACTCCTCAACTCTTCTGTTGTAGCTGAAAGGTGGCAGTGATGGTTTAGTCACCAAGTCGTGTCTGACTCTTGCGACTCCATGGACTGTAGCCTGCCAGGCTCCTCTGTTCGTGGATTTCCCAGGCAAGAATACTAGAGTGGGTTGCCATTGCCTTCTCCAGGGCATCTTCCCAACCCAGGGATTGAACCCAAGTCTACTGTGCTGCAGGTGGTCTTCTGCACTGCCCGCAGATTTTTACTGACTGAGCCATCAGTTGGAAGGTAGGCCCTGACAATGTAGAGTGAGTGCCTGTGTCTAGACTCCAATAAGACTTCATTTACAAAAGGAGGCATCTGGCCAGATTTGGTCAATCCCTCATCTAGACAGACTCTGGTCTGGAACATTTTAGTCTTTTCCACCTCCAAATCAAGGGGAAATTAAAACAAAACCCTGTTCTGCTTAGTTCCTCAGAGGAGGCAGATTTACACAAAATGAGATCTGAATACCTCTTGGCAACACCAGGTGCTCTGCAGAAGAAACGGAAGTGTTCTTACTGCCTAGCCAGGGGCATGGAGGGAAGTAGCAGATTTGGACACAGTGGTTGAGATGACTGCTTTCTAGATGAATGGGAGGGGAGGACAGCAACATTAAGTGGCTTCCGTAAGGTCATCTGTTGAGTGGGTGGCCAGGTTAGGAGCTGACTATGAAGATCCCTTTGTATTCTCCAGAGCTATGGTTTACTGACTTGAGCATCAGAACCAAACCTCCTGGGGGCTCCTTAAAACACAGATTTCTTGGTCCTACTGCCAGAGAATCTGGATCAGTAGGTCTAGGCTGTGGCCAGAGATTCTGCCTTTCTAGGAAGTCTGTGGGTAGTGGTGATGCTGCTGGCCCAGGGGCCACACCCAAGAACCATGGCACTGGGATAGGCCACTCTTATCATATCTGGGAGCAGCTGAGCAGTCTCTCGTTGTATAAAGCTTTCCAGCAGCGTCTGTTTCACACTCTGATGAACATAAAGTGCTGTTGTTGTTCAGTCACTGTGCCGACTGTCTGTGACCCATGGACTGCAGCACACCGGACCTCCCTGTCCCTCACCATCTCCTGGGGTTTGCCCAAATTCATGTTAAAGTGCTTCAGAATCTTTATTTTCTTTCTGGGTAGCAAGCTTAACATATCTCCGAGAGGCAGTCCACGTTGGCATCATTATTTTTTGACGTGAGATCAACCTAAACGTGATAAATGCACCAATAATGGGTATGTTAAACAGCCTATCCGTAATGAGGCTCTGGCCCCAGTGCTTCTTGCTCCCGAGAATGAGCACACATGATCACCAGGCCGGTTTCTGGAGAAAGTTCTTTACCAGCTCCCTATGGCATCCCCACACTCTGCTCCAACCCCTCCTGCTTGCCTGATACATCCAGTCACATTTTAATGGCTGAAATGGCTTTGAAGCTTTCCCCACGGAGCCAATTTTCACTCTCAGCACAGGGCATCTCCTGTCCTTTCAGCAAGGAGTCTAGTTCAGCGATAAGTTTTCACATGAGTCCAGAACTCAAATATGTTTTGACCTTTGTCCTGATGGCAGTGCCTTAATGTTGGCACCAGAGGTAGATTTGTCGTGGAGCTTTTCTGATGAGACAAGCTCTCCAAATTCATCGAGGCCGATGGCAGGTTTTGTCAGCAAGATGAGATGTTGCCCACAGCTAGTCAGCCGGCTGGAATTTTTGGTGCTAATGGCAGGGATTCATCGAGAGACGTGTTTAGCAGAGTCACAGCTAATATGATTCTAGATCCTCCCAGGAAAATGGTGAGCTTATAAACCACAGAGCACTGATATTAAGGCAGCTGTTTTTACACTAGCCCCAGATTCATGACTGAGATTCCTTAATGAATTCTTTGGGGGTTGGGGGGTATAAAAGCCAGCCAACCAAACTGTTCAACTGAAATATCAAAAGCTTGGAAAAAAGATCTTTAAGAGTTCTGAAATGTATTACAACTTATCTCCAGAATTCTGAACAATACTGACACCAGTTTAAGTGTGTCTGTTGATTGTAATCCAAGAGAAATATCATACCTCTTGGCTTTGCCCTGGGCAAACTTTTCACTGAAGTCATTCCTTTTGCTTTTTGTTATGGTTACCTAACCTCAGTCAGAACGCAGCAGGCTACCAAAAATGTGAGGCAGACACTTCCAGTTCCCGACATTTCTCTGCTTTGGAAATAGGATGGACGCCACTGACTTATTCTGAATTTGGTCTTTACTTTAGAGATACAAGAAAGATCTGATTAGACACGGGAGGGGACTCGAATGTCAGCTTGAGAGAAGGACAGTGTGTCTCACAACACACACATGCCTGGATTACTAACTTGGCCAGCCGCCTGGAAATATTGGCACCACCCAACAGCTCCTCCCGTTTTCTCAGAGGAAAGCCCTAGGACAGTGAGTCTCAACAACAGCTCCTGTTCCCAACTGGAAACTTGTCAAGTCTTCTAGTTCCAGAGTCAAAATATTATATTGTTTTAAACTTTATAGGGCACACTATAATCATGAGGCTCTTTTAGATGTTTTCAGCTTTAATGAATTTGGTCCAGGAATCATCTTTATGAGAGCTCGTTTACTGCAGGCAGTTTTGTACTTAATTGTTAATTCAGACCCCTGAGAAGGGCTTGTGAGAAAGTCAGTTTTCTTTACTTTTTTTGTTTGTTTGCTTGCTTGCTTCCATGGGCAAATCTTTCTAGAGCCTGAGTGGGGTAGCTGTTTCCTTCTCCAGGGGATCTTCCCAACCCAGGGACTGAACCTGGGTCTCCCGCATTGTAGACGGGCTCTTTACCCTCTGAGCACCAGGGAAGCCCTCACTTTTGGTGGGGTCATTCACTCATTCATCCATTCATATATCAAGTTAGAGTGTTACAGGTACCTGGCATTGTGGTGGGAGTTACTGATGAGAGATAATCTCACCTTCTGAAATGGAGTTAGATGTGCAGACACGTAATTGTAAAGCAGGATGGTACATCCACAGTAGATATTTATATTACTTAGGGGCTTCCCAAGTGGTTCAGCGGTAAAGAATCCATCTGCAGTGCAGGAGCCACAGGAGTCGTGGGTTCAGTCCCTGGGTTGGGAAGGTCCCCTGGAGGAAGGCACGGCAACCTACTCCAGTATTCTTGCCTGAGAAGTCCCAAGGACAGAGGAGCCTGGTAGGCTATAGTCCGTAGGGTCACAAAAAAATGGACAGGACTGAGCGATTGAGCACAAACACCCGGGAGCATAGAAGAGGGGAAATACTGTCTTAAGAGATCAGAACTGTAACATTTGATCAGAGCCTGGAAGATGAGAAGGTGTTTACTAGGAAGAGAAGTGAAAAGATATTCCAAGCAGAGGGCATGGGATACACACGGCAAAGAAAATTGTACTCACTAATTGTCCCTGTGCTCCACGGTGTTTTTCAGATTGCTTGCACTGGATTCATGAGACTGAATCTTAGTGAAAGGGATTACAAGCAGAAATGATGCATTACTTATTATCCTAGGCACCTAAGCCTTTCAGTGCCTATTCTATTTCTCTTCTCCTCCTGTGGCATACTTGGTAGTAATGCATTGAAATGGATAAGTTCACAAGACAGAGGAGCTTGGATCTCTAGGTCACTGGATGGAGGAGAGCTCCCTCAGACCCGCATCCTTCTTCATCTGAGAGAGAAACAGACTTTCACTGTATTCAGTCTATCTGTTGTGGTTGCTGCTGCTGCTAAGTCGCTTCAGTCGTGTCCAACTCTGTGCGACTCCATAGACGGCAGCCCACCAGGTTCCCCTGTCCCTGGGATTCTCCAGGCAAGAACACTGAAGTGGGTTGCCATTTCCTTCTCCAATGCAGGAAAGTGAAAAGTGAAAGTGAAGTCTCTCTGTCGTGCCCGACTCTTAGCGACCCCATGGACTGCAGCCTACCAGGCTCCTCCGTCCATGGGATTTTCCAGGCAAGAGTGCTGGAGTGGGTTTCTGTTGTGGTAGCTGGCATTAATTACTCTGACTAATGTAGTATGTGAAAAGATTTGGAGAGTAGTAGAGTCTGGTGTACCTAGAGAATGTTTGACGCTTAAATAGAGCTGCAGGCTAGCATATGGAGAGAAGACTTTATGAGTGAGTTGGAACCAGATAGGAACTGTTTTCTAAGCTATGTTGAAGAGATTGAATTTCTTTCTTGAAGTGACTATGAGACGTGTCTGTGAGAAGTGTTTATGCAGGAAAGTGTTTATGCAGGGTAGTCATGTAATCAGAATTGATTTTGGAGATAAAACTGTGGTGGCGTGCATAGGATACATCAGAGTAAGTAAAAGCAAGGCAGAAGTCAGTTAGAAGTTACTATAATAGTCCAGGTAAAAGGTGGTGGAGACCCAGGATGTGGAAATATTTCTTGGTTTGTTTTTTTTTTTTGCACCAAATTACTTAGGTTAAGAAGGGGTGTTGCCTCATTTTACAGGTTAGACCACAGGTCTGCAAACTATTGCTTTCCCGCTTTTGTAAATCAGGTTTAACTGTAGTAGAACCACACCCATTCATGTATATATTATTTATGACTGCTTTTACCCTGTAATGACAGTGCTGAGTAGTTGTGACAGGGACTAAGGCCTAAATTATTTATTATCTGGATCTTTAAGAAAAAACTCACCCATCCCTGGGTTAGACTGTACAGACAGGCATCAGTTGAACCACCATGCTTGTATAGAGATGCCTGTACCTGGCTACTTGTGTAAAGGACAACTTTGTACCAACTAGTTCATATCTGTTATTACACCCCTGCTTAGCTCCCCTGTGTAGCAACATGGTAGTACTGGGAGGGAATCTTGTCTCCTCTCTGAATGGTCAGATAGCAAGGGTGCAATTCTGCAGTGTTTCACTAATGGAAGCTGTTTTACATAGCTTACATATGGCTATATATGTATGGCTTCTCTTAATTCAGGACTTTGTGCTTAATGGGGTGAATTGAGCCAAAGTCTTTAAAAAGCATTTTTATTGATGGGTTGATTTGCTGCATTGAGTCTTAGTTGTGTCATGCAAGATCGTTCACTGTTGCATGTGGACTCGCTAATGTGGCTTCGCAGTTGTAGTGTGAGGCCTAATTGCTCTGTGGCATGTGGGGTCTTGGTTCCTGGACAAAGCATTGAACCAGCATCTTCTGCATTGCAAGGCAGTTTCTTAACCACTGGACCACCAGGGAAATCCTGAGCCATAGACCTTTAAATGACTAGTTCATTATCTACCCTGTTGTCCCAGATTTCCCATGTACAGAGCCTAAACTCCAGACTTCATGCGACAGTGCAGAAAGCCTGTTTTTGTCTTTGGTCATGTATACATGCGTGCCCATATAAAGATGACATAGACCACGGACAGTTATGAACCTTGCTTTTCAAATTTAATTATGTATTTTGGAGCTTGCTCCTTTTCAGTAAACATTGTACTCATTGTACCAATAAAATCGGTATTTTCATCTTTGACTCTTACATTGATTTAGATCTCAGAATGGAGAGGATGTGCAAATTAGTAGCCTCCGCGAAACCCCTATATAGGATATAAAGTCTGGAAATTTCAAGACTGGATACTGGATATCCATTCAGGAGCCTAAATATTGCTCAAGGAGATTAAGGATGCTGGTAAGGTTTGGAAGAGGTTTTTGGAAAGGGTGGGTCTTTCAGGTTTCTGTTTACTATCTGTGACATCTTTACTGCTAGTAGTCACCAGTGTGTGGCTATTTTTGTTAGGCACAAGATATGGTAGCTAGGTTTTTGTTTTTGACCTTAGCAGCTGCACTAGCTATAAAATACAGCAACTTTTGGTTTGAACAGTTTGTTTTTTTTTTGGCATTGATAAGTAGACACATCTTTGTTCTCCTTACATATTTCTTTGTAGGCCAGGATTTAGGAACATGGGTGTGCATGGTTCCTGCCTTTATATTATAAAGGGATTGGGAGCAGTCATTGATTAGCTGTCTCAAATCCTATTCTTTAACTTCTTTTGCCCTGTAACCAGTTCTAGGGTCAATGAAGGGGCAGTGTCAAGACCATCCCCTTGGAATCATGTGGTTTGTTCATTAGTTATTGAAGTCAACGTTCTTCCTTACTCAACATGGTCTGAAATTGACTTTTTTTTTTTTTTTGCCAAGTATGTGTGTGTTAGTCATTCAATCATGTCCGATGCTGTGCAACCCCATGGATTGTAGCCCACCAGGCTCCTCTGTCCATGGCATTCTCCAGGCAAGAATACTGGAGTGGGTAGCCATTTCCTTTTCCAAGGAAGTATATCACCTCCTGTTATGGTTGTAGATTTCATGAGCCCAGTCAGGAA
This sequence comes from Bison bison bison, assembly GCF_000754665.1. Lineage (NCBI taxonomy): Eukaryota > Metazoa > Chordata > Mammalia > Artiodactyla > Bovidae > Bison > Bison bison. The sequence continues at coordinate 5,303,306 of NW_011495057.1, read as the reverse complement.
TTCAGACACAGGCAGAATTTTTGTTATTTAATCTGTAAAGAGGACTAAGAAGTCATCCTCTTAAGTTAGGTGGAAGAAAAACTCAATGGAGTTAATGGAATTATTGTAATCTCATCTTTTTAAAAAGAAAAAGTTAAAAAACCTTGTGTAGATCTCTGGGAATCAGGTTTGCTGAGACTTTCCCAGAGGAACTGGGTAGGATTCAAAGCAGGTTTTCATCTGAAGTAGAAACAAGAACAGGGGGAGACTGAAAGAAAAATAGTCATTTTGATTAGACTCAAGGAAGAAAAGAATTTCTTTAAAAAATATTGAGATTGAATAGCTTAAGATAGAAAGGAAAGGGAAAATGAGATCTACTAGATCATAAGGTAAGGTTGGGACTGTGAAAGCCAGGTAAGAAAGATCTGAAAGGAGGAAAGAGGTTGAGATCCTGGGGCCAGTTGTTTCAGGAGATTCTAGGTCACATTCTCCTCTGCAGCCTTGATAAGCCCCTAAATCCCACTGTGTATTTGATGATCAGTCATCCCTTCTCTGTGGAGAAAGAAGGAACTACTACACCAGGACAATTAGCTATTGTCCTCAAGAAGTCACATAAAAATTTGTATTTTTCCCAGAAGAGAAATTTTATATCATTTCAACATATAAACTATATATTATTGGCCATGTATTCAAACACTGTGGTAGCTTCATCTTTGAGGTCAGTCTAGAAAAGCTACCTCAGATGGTTGACCGTCACATTGCTCATCATTTCTAGCCCAGGCAGTTTCACTAAGAGGACCGGGGCATGTCCACCCACTGCCCTGCTTGGCAGCAATGGCCTGATTGTCTGTAGACCAGGCCTCCATGCTTGCTTCCCTCAAGGGACGGAGTCCAGGCTGTGTGGGTGTTTGGAGGCATTCATCTCACAAGCAAGAGACCAAAACCCATGAGAAGAATTGAAATGTTGAGTAGTCTGCATAGAGTCAACACAAGTCACCACTTTTGTTACCACAAAGAAGTGGTAACAAACTATGTATTGACTGGGTGTCTGGGTCAGT
>NW_011495057.1:5301211-5302169 GCF_000754665.1 Bison bison bison | reverse complement strand
CTGGGTCAGTCAGTGGTTTGGACCTGCAGAAGCAGGTCTGTGGTCGCTATGCCTCTGTCTGCCTCCTTGACTATTTTAAAAGAAATACAGTTGGGTCTTGTTCAAGGTTGTTGGCAAGCACCTGAAATACCAGGCTAGGCTGTTAAAAAAGAGAAAAGGGAACATAGCCATGTTTACTGTTTGTCACAGGGGGACTGAGAAAGTTGGTTTTTTAGTTGTTCAGTCATGTTTCACTCTTTTGAGTCCCCATGGACTGCAGCCTGCCAGCCTCCTCTATCCATGGAATTTCCTAGGCAAGAATACTGGAGTGGATTGCCATTTCCTTCTCCAGGGGATCTTCCTGACCCAGGGATTGGACCCGTGTCTCCAGTGTTGGCAGGTGGATTCTTTACTGTTGAGCCACCTGGGGAGCCTGCTACGAGAGCCACTATATCTGAAAAGTGACCAGATTACAGAGAGATTCAACACAGGAGCATGGTCAAGAACTGGGAGAACCCCCAGGGAGCCAGAAGTCCCTATTGTGAGAAGCTTATTAACAAGGAGTCAAAATAAAAGTTGTGGGGGAGACTGGGATGGCAAGGCTGCGCTTCTGGGATGGAATTGATCCTGGAAGACTAAGGAGATGAGCACTGAAAATTTTAATCAGAATTAGATGAGTTTTGGGGTAGCACAGAAATTGTAGGTGGGAATGCAGCTGTTGTTTATCCCTCCAGGGAAAGTTCCTGGGAAGTTTATGGAAGGAAAGAGAGAAGAGATAGGGAGGGGGAGGAACACTAACTGGGACTAAGTGGTGAAACAATAGATTGTATATGTGATAGTCACTCAGTCATGTCCAACTCTTTGCGAGCCCATGGACTGTAGCCCACCAGGCTCCTCTGTCCATGGGGCTTCTCCAGGCTAGAATATTGGAGTGGTTTGCCATGCCCTCCTCCAGGGGATCTTCCCAACCCAGGGATTG
>NW_011495057.1:5292791-5301111 GCF_000754665.1 Bison bison bison | reverse complement strand
CTAGGTAAGATGAGTTCGAGCAGTTTTTTTTTGTTGTTGTTGTTCAGACTGTTCGAGAAATCTTAGACTTTATTTCTTTTTATGGGGACTTCAGGAAAATATGCAAGAATATGAAAAAAAGATACATATCTGGGCTAGAGAGAAAAGGAAAAGGAAAGAAGGCTCTGGGATTTAGTCCTACATGTGAAAGAGGAGGAATGGATTCAGCCTGAAATTAGGTTAAGAAAGGAAAGATCCAGCTCCACTGCCTACTGCAATGAGTAGGAGGTGGGCCGCTAGAGGTCTATTCTGTTATTGCCAATGGAAGGAGGAGAAAGATACATTTCTATGTTGCTGAGATAGCACATGTTGTGCTCCCTTTTGGATTTCAAGGTGTCAGTTGGCTTCAAACTAGGAGTAGTAGAAAACCCAATTTGGCCTTGAATCAAGCAGACTTCCCCAATCCAGTTTCACCATTTGCAAAAAAATATTTGGATTCATTTGTAAGCCTGAGTCTGTTTCTTAGTTTGCTCAGAACTCAGTGTGGAGAGGAATCAGTTAGATTAAAAAGTATCAGACTTTCTGTATGGTAGGCTCTGCCCTAAATTCCCTGCACGGATCCTTTTATTTAAACTACATCAAGCTGTGCAATGAACAGAAGTGCCCTCACTGCATTCTGCTGAGGGCTTTATGAGATTACTATGACTTCCTTGGTGGCTCAGACAGTAAAGAATCCATCTGCCATGCAGGATGCCCAGGTTTGATCCCTGAGTCAGGAAGATCCCCTGGAGAAGGGAATGGCAACCCACTCCAGTGTTCTTGCCTGGAGAATCCCATGGATGGAGGAGCCTGCCAGTCCAAGGAGTTGTAAAGAGTCGGACAGGACTGAGCGACTAACAGGGTTATTGGTGTTGTTAACCTTGACTACTTGCTTAAGATGGTGTCTGTCATATTTCTCCACTGCAAGTAACTATTTCTCCCTTTTCATACTCCATTTGTTATAGACTGTTTGTGTGCTTGCCCCAAACTGTGTATGTTGAAATCCTAACCTGAGAGAGCTAGCCATGTGAGGATACAAGTTTGCAGCCCAAATGAGGGCTCTTCTCAGGACTTGACCTTGATCTTGGACTTCCAACCTCCAGAACTATGAGAAGTAAATTTCTAATGTTTATAAGCCACACAGTCTGTGGTTCTTGGTTAAAGAAACAGGACTGGACAAAGACACTCTGTGTGGTTGGTACCAGCCTCATTTTACCGATAAAGAATGTGAGGCTCAGAGAGCTTCAGTCATTTGTATTGAAATTGGAACTAGGATGTAGGTTACACAATTCCAGAGTTTGTACTCTTACTGCCTTAAATCACATTGCTGGAATATTATTAGCTTGAACTCAGGGATCTATTCTGAGATGGGACCTTCTGTATAGACACCCAGCTGTCCATGGCTTCCTCTTCTTGTGGTGGCTTTAGGAGGAGCCATAGGTAGGGCTGCTCATAAGTGCTCCCTCTGGCCCTGACCTCTGTCTCAACATGGGCTTTTTTGAAAATAATCATCAGTAGCTACTTGGCATGGTTGTCCTCTTCAAACTCACAGGCTCATTAGAATGGAAAATGAGTCTAAAAAAAAATCAAATGTGCATTGCTATCCTCTTTTACTAGGCTGTGTTTGTCAGCTGGCATTGACACTTGTGAGGTCTAGAATATAGCAGATGAAATGTTGTGACCAAGACCCCCTATTTCCTGGCATCAGGGGACTGATGATTGGGACAGAGCATCTCAGGAGAGAAAGCTGCCTGCCACATGCATCCATCCACTCGGTCATTCATTAAGTCAATCAGCTGGTCATACAACCAACTCGGACCATCTTTTGTGCTAGATTCTGAGGACAGAAGGTCAGAGATAACAGTGATAATAGTAATGGCAGTGGTAACAATAGTAGCAGCTAACATTTATTGGAGGCTTATTTTGTACCAGGCATTGTGCTAAGAGATTTCATGTGCATTAATATAATCCCCACTTAATGCATTGAATGGCTTGTAATTTGTCCAGAGTCACACAGCTTCATAAATGGTAGAAATGAATAAGAACCTTATTTATTCTTGAGGAATTCATAATGAGTAGACTGACATGTAAAAAATTGCAACGAATAATATATTTTTGGAAAACAGAGAATGGAAAGTTTTTTTTTTTTAAATAAAAACATAAAGTCCTTTAGTTTAATATCCATTGAGTTTTCCAAGAGTCAACACCCTCGGACTTCTTTTTTGGACTTTGCAGTGTAAACATTGATTCCTCCCACCTCCTGCCCTTAATTCACCCGGGAATTTTTATTGTTATAGATTATCTGCTGGCCTGAATTGCCCTTGGAATTCCAAGCTCACACCTGGGTATCCTGGACTAGGGAATGGACCCAGACCAGCTCGCCTTGGTAATCTGGAGCAGGTAGACGGGCTGCATGGGGGGAAGAAATGGAGTGACTCTTTACTGTCTCCTCTGTGCTGGGACCATCCATTACTGTGTCTGCCGGCACAGGCCAGAGACACTGCAGCTACTAAGAGGACTGCAGATGACTCCCCATGTAACTTCTCTTAACCAGCACATAAGTGTGTTGGTAGCTCTTTCCTGGTTTGCCTGGCCTGACAGGGCCAAGGCACAGTTGGCATCCTTCTTGCTGAATCTCTTTTAATTAGCTGTTTAATGACCATCGTTCTTTTCCTTGTTGGGCTTCCTTAGTGGCTGAGTTGGTAAAGAATTATCCTGCAATGCGGGAGACCGCCTGCAATACGGGAGACCTGGGTTCAATCCCTGGGTCAGGAAGTCACCCTGGAGAAGGAAAGGGCCACCCACTCCAGTATCCTTGCCTGGAAAATCCCATGGACAGAGGAGCCTGGAGAGATGACTAAACTGCTGGAGACCTCCAGGAGCCTTGATTCCTGTAAGGCAGCACATATTGAGTCCAGCCTTGGCAGGCAAACCCTGATAGGCTTCTGCACCCCCAGACTGGATGGTTGTACGTGCACATGGATTGCCAAGCACCCGTTTGCCCCCTGTGGGTCTCTGAAATCCCAGATATGGAGGTGGGTTGGCAGTGTGGGGGCGGATGAGGGGTGGGCGGCTGTGTGCTGCTCTGTGACAAGTGTCCCCATTGTGTCTGCTTTGGAATGTGCTATCCTGGAGCTAATGACACCTCTCCATTAAATTGCAGTTTCTGCTCTCAGCAGCTTTGCCTTATTGTCCAGGCCACTTGACCTGTCAAGCAGAGAGGAGAGGGTGTGTGGGAAAGGAAAATCCCCTCCCCGCTCACAGGGAGAGAAAGGCTGCTTGCATTCTGAGGGGCCTCAAACTCTTCAGAGCTGGCTCGGCCTATCTCTAGACGTAATCAGATGCAAATAAAACAAAGCCTTGGCGCTCTGGCTGTGCAGTGTTCTCTATCTGCACCGTGAGTCACTGTGCCCAGAGTAACGGCTTGCCTTGTAAGCTGCTATCAAGTGCGTGCGTGTTTTCCTTTTTGAGAGCTGACAGTTCCCAAGTGAAAGGGCACTTCAGCTCTGATAAAACTTTCCTTCTATTGTCTGAGTTGTGTGTTTGTTTTCTGGCAAAGCCCACCGCTGCCTGAGCATTGTGTGCTGCGAAACACTTTCCATTTTTGTACAGCGAGGCCAGCCAGGGTCTTTGGGGGGTTCTTACTAGTATTGCCTGAAGCGAATACCACAGCTCAATAGCAATTTAATATTGTAATCAGGGAGCAAACTGTGCAGTTTGGGCACATTGTGATAATTATTAACTACATCTATTAGTGCTACGGTTCTAGTAACTAATATTTACAAAAGGTTCCCTGTGTAGGGGAGACCTTGCCCAGACACAAATGTCTGAGTTATTCCTAAGTGATTGTCATGGGCCCTTTGAGCCAATGTTCATGTTCACTGTTTAAAGACGAAGCATCAATCCCGAGAAATCAGACTTCAGAAGGCCTGCTTCATGAATAACAAATTCTCAGGGCATAAGCCTATGCTGAGGTTTGGAACATTTTGTGAGTTTTGGGGAAAGTGTTCCTGGGGAAAAACATCCAAGATATAAGTTGAGAGAATTGGAAGATAAAATTAAAAGGGAATATCATTTAATTGGTGTCACCAAGGAAAAGTCAAAACCATGTTCCCTTTTATGTGACAGTAAAGTGGCTTTGGAATATCAGTGAATTGGTGATGGATTACCTGGATGAGTTGACTGGCTGCAGTGGGTGTTGGTGAATGGCTTTGAGGGTGGATGCAGTTGCTTGCTACCATCTCTACCCTTTAGCCCAGAGATTCAACAAAGTTAGTTACGCAGGATCAGTGAAGCTGATAAAGGCATGAGCCTTCTTTACGCCTTGTAATTCTGCCATTGTTCAGATAATGTTCCCAGACAACATGAGTGTCTCATATCTGTCATTTATAAAATGGCATCATATGTGTTTTCCCTGAATCTTTTTCAACATATATTTGATGAACATAGTTCGTTGCTAAATAGTATTCTGGGTAAAAAAATGGAAGAACTTTATGAACTTCAGAGAATTGTTCATTTTTTTCATTATTCTTTATTGTACTCCTACTATGGTATTGTTCTAAGGACTGAAGATATACAGCAATGAAAAGGCAGATAACCCTCTGCTCCCAGGAAGCAGGGAGGAGACGCCAAATTTGTAAATGAATGAATAAATAAATACAAAATAATTACAGAGTGATAACTACTATAGAGGAATAAAGCAGCATTGGAGAGAAACTACAGGCTGGTCATGGAGGTCCTCTCTGAGCAGATGATATTTAGCCAGAAGTCTGAAATGAGAAAAAAAAAAAAAAAAGCCAGCCATGTCCCTTATTAGAAAGTGCTTCTTGAAAATCATTGATTTGTTATTCTATGGTGTTGGGTTTTTAATCTGTCATCTGTGAAATTCTTGAGCAATGTTTCTCAAAGTGTGTATAAGGATCATTTGTATCACAATAAGTCTGGGCATTTGATTAAAATGCAAGTTCCTGGGCTCCATTCAAGAGCTACTTAGAATTTCTGGGGCAAGAAGGTCTTGGAATCTGTGTTTTAAAGCACTGCAGTGAGAGTGATGGGCCTCTCCAGCTGTACACAAAAGGTGTATGCGGAATATCAGATCTCAGATCCTCTTCCTTTCCTCTCTTACAGAAAAGTTAAGGAGCAGAAAAGGAATCCAGCCTTTCCCATGTCTCATTTCATCTACAGAGAGAAGGAATTTAAATATGGGTTGGGGACAACATAGAGTCTCCAAGAACACATAGTAATTGCTATGGTAGGGATGTTACTTTTATGGGAGGGCGGAAGCTGTCAATAATTCTCTTTTAAGTGTCCTGTAGGCCTGGATCAGGAGGATCCAGGAACACCAGTGTGAAGGCTGTGTGGAGGTAAGAAGTACTGAGTTAAGGGCCAGTCTTACGCCTGGACCTTAGAAAGAAGTACACTCTCTTCCCTTCCTTGTGGTTGGTTGATAAGACAGGATGCCTTCTACTGAAGTAGCTTCTGTTTCCCTGACAAGGCCAAACAAGACCAAGTAGGGTCCAGAAGTGGAAATGCACAGAGTGGATGACTAAGGTTGGCTTTAGTCTTGACTAGAGCTGAAAAATACAGGGAAGATGTCTTGATTTCCCTTCTAAACCCTTTGAGCCATCTGTCATCAGTCAAGGCAGTTTCCTGCTTCTTAATCAATCTAAATGGATGCCCCAGACGTCTATTACCATAGGTTATTATTAACACAAAACTGGTTGCCACCTCTGGGTCTTAAGGGAAAAAGCAACAGGGTTCTTTGAAGGTTAGTCATAAGCCAGCTGCAGTCTTCATTCATTCATTCAGCAAATATTTATTGGGATTTAGACATGGGTTTGATCCCTGGAGAAGGAAGTCTCTTTGCAACCCACTCCAGTATCCTTGCCTAAAATCCCATGGACAGAGGAACCTGGTAGGCTATACAGTTCATGGGGTCGCAAAGAGTCAGACACAACTTGGTGACTAAATAACAACAGGTATTATACTGGGTGCTGGGGATATATTAATAGCAGTGTATAAAATAAGCAAAATGCCTGCTTTCTTGCAGTTTGTGTTCTAGTAGGGTGAGGTAGACAATAAACAAATAAAGAAGTAAATATACACTAAAGTTAGGGAATGGTAAGGGCTGCTGCTGCTAAGTTGCCTCAGTCATGTCTGACTCTGTGCGACCCCATAGACGGCAGCCTACCAGGCTCCCCTGTCCCTGGGATTCTCCAGGCAAGAACACTGGAGTGGGTTGCCATTTCCTTCTCCAATGCATGAAAGTGAAAAGGGAAAGTGAAGTCACTCAGTCGTGACTGACTCTAGCGACCCCATGGACTGCAGCCCACCAGGCTCCTCCATCCATGGGATTTTCCAGGCAAGAGTACTGGAGTAGGGTGCCATTGCCTCCTCTGATGGTAAGGGCTATGAAGAAAAATAAAGAACAGGAGGTGGGATGAAGAGTATCAGATTATTTCTTTATAGACAATTTCCCCATGGAAGTGACATTCAAGTAGACACCTGAATGAAATGAGGCAGTGAGTCTCGTGGATATCCCCATGGCCAAAGACCAGAAAAAGATTTCTAGTCGAAATGATAACCATTAGTAAGAGTATAAAATTGCCAAGAAAAACATCTGGGCTATACATTTCTTAGAACCGAGCATCAAAGAGGTCAGTGTACTGAGGAGACAGAGCTTCATGACGATGATCACTGTATCTTCAGGTACAACCAGTCATGTGAGCAGTGAGATAAGCTTCTAGACTCAAGGTGCTTTGTAATTAATTGAATGTGAACAAGCCATGAGCCATCTTTAATTATGTATTTAAGTATTTTCTATGTGCCTGGCATTGTTCTTAGTGCCTCAGATGTGTTTATTTAATTATCACAACACTTTGAGGTAGATTATTATCAACTCCACTTTATATATAAATAAAGTGAAGCATAGAGAGGTTAAGTGACTTGGTCAACATTACGTACCTGTAAATGGCAGAGGGGGCTGAACCCAGGTAATCTGAATCCAGGACTCTGTGTTACCTTGCCTCTCAGCTTTACTGTGTAATATGAAAACATTGGAGTTTTAGGCTTTATGTTTTAATCTTTGCATTTTGTGATTTATGACTCATCCTCTGGTTTGTTGGAGGTATCTGATTTTCCTTGAGAAGATTTAGGTTCATGATGGCAGAAGACAGAGTTAATATTCAGCCTATTTAACTTTCAATATAGACTCTTGAAATTCAAAAAAGGACGGGAGTTGAGGATGAATTTTACACCATCACAGTAGATTGGAAAAAGAATACAGGAAAAACCAGATCACATGGAGGAATTGTGCAGAGGTGGTGTGGAAGTATGGCAAAGCTGGGAAGGGCGGGCTGGAAATGGGGAGAGGTCCATGGTGAGGTTATTGAGAAGCTCAGAGTGCTATCAGCAGCATTACCAGCGCAGCCCATAGGAGCAGAGCCAATCCTTCAGAATGTTCCTTGCACGTTAGAGGGCATAACCAATGGCCTGAGTAGGGGAACTGGAAAGAACTGGGCTTGCTCTTTGTGGTACTGTCACGTGAGAGTCATCCGCTGCTAGCTGCCTGCATGTTGCCCATGCATCATTCAGTAGAATGAGGTGTACCTGTGCCCAGAGAACTTATTAAATTGTACTCAAATGGCCTACAGGGACCATCTCCCAGTCCTGTACTCTGAGCGATCTAGAGGCAATGGTGATGCAGCAGAAAAAGCACAAGTACTGACTGATATTTGATGAAGGATGGGCAGTTGTTGTGAGTGAGTACTGGTACGGTGGAAAGCAGTGCACTGCAATTATGTCAACCAGTATCATCTGTGAGAGATGAAGGCTCGATTCTCTGCCTGACATCACGTGGCAGAAAGAAGAAATTGCAGGTATTTATGTTTTGAGGATGTGGAAAACTTAGAGGAAAGGCTGGAATTCCAAGAGTTACTTAAGTTCTGCCATCATGGAAAGTAGATTCTCAATAAATACAGAGAAGGTCTCATTTCACTGTTTGGTTTGTTTATTGTCTTATTCTCACTGGACCAGCCCTGTTAAACATAGGGCCTAGGACCTAGTAGGCATTAAATAATACTTGTTGAATGATTGAAGGCTGAGCTGTATGTTAGTGAATGAAAATACTCTGCTGCTGCTGGTGCTAAGTTGCTTCAGTCATGTCCGACTCTGTGCGACCCCATGGACTGCAGCCTACCAGCCTTCTCTGTCCCTGGGATTCTCCAGGCAAGAACACTGGAGTGGGTTGCCATTTCCTTCTCCAATGCATGAAAGTGGAAAGTGAAAGTGAAGTCTCTCAGTC
>NW_011495057.1:5280630-5292691 GCF_000754665.1 Bison bison bison | reverse complement strand
CTTGCTAAGTCGCTTCAGTCGTGTCCGACTCTGTGCGACCCCATGGACTGCAGCCTACCAGGCTTCTCTGTCCCTGGGATTCTCCAGGCAAGAACACTGGAGTGGGTTGCCATTTCCTTCTCCAATGCATGAAAGTGGAAAGTGAAAGTGAAGTCTCTCAGTCGTGTCTGACTCTTAGCGACTCCATGGACTGCAGCCCACCAGGCTCCTCCATCCATGGGATTTTCCAGGCAACAGTACTGGAGTGGAGTGCCATTAAAGTACTTTTAAAATGTAAAGATTTCTTCGCTAGATGTTGCTTATTTGTTACAAATGCTGTTTCTTTTTGGAGAATTATTGATTACCCACAAATCAATGGCGTATCTGAAGATGGATAATAGTACTTTTACTTTTCAGTTGGAAATGTAGTACAGAATACTTCATTTATATGATCAAAAACTATAAAATATCTTAAAGTTCATATGAAAAACATTCATGACACCTTTTTCAGGAATCTGACAACCTAAACCATTGAAGGGCATAAGGGAAGACTGAATCAGATGAAATACAAACTTAATACGATCTAGAAGACTGGCAAAAAAACAAAAACAAAAAAATTATCTTAACAATACCATGTGTTGATAAAAAGATGGTGAAATAGGAGTTTGCTTATATGACTTGTGGGAAAGAAACATGTATAAATATTTTGGAGAACAACTGGCATTATTGGAATAGTGCTAAATTGGAAATAAGCTACATGTTCCTACATGAAAAGGGAAATAGGTAAATAAACTCAGGCTGTATTTATACAATGGATTAAAATCACACAGCAAGTAAAGATGAATAAGCCAGATCTATATGTTCACATTGATTATATCTCAAAATATAGTGTTAAGTGAAAAAAATCAAGTTATATAGAAATGCATGTAATCCAGCACCATTTACGTGAACTAAAACACTCAAGATAATGCAATACATTCTTTATGCTCAGACGGGCTTCCTTGGTGGCTCAGATGGTAAAGAATCCATCTGTAATGTAGGAGGGCTGGTTCGATCGCTGGGTCAGGAAGATCCCTTGAAGAAGGGAATGGCTACCCACTCCAGTATTATTGTCTGGAGAACTCCATGGACAGGGGAGCCTGGCTGGCTACAGTCCATGGGGTTGCAAAGAGTCAGACATGACTGAACGACTAACACTTTTTTTTTTTTTTAATTAATATATAGCTAAAGGACTTCCCTGGTGGCTCAGACAGTAGAGAATCTGCCTGCAGTGTGGGAGACTGGGGTTTGATCCCTGGATGGGGAAGATCCCCTGTAGTAGGAAATGGCTGCTCACTCTAGTATTCTTGCCTGGAGAATTCCATGGACAGAGGAGCCTGGTGGGCTACAATCTGTGGGATCACAAAGAGTCAGACATGACTGGGTGATTATATACATACATATAAGATAGTTATAGTAGGAGCAGACACACTGCTTTTCTCTAACACGGGAGAGATGGAAATGAGCAGAGGGACATGGCCTATCAGGTGTGTTTCTTGTGAATATCAAGAAGTGTGAACGTTTAAAAATATTGGGTGACACACGCAGGTATTTGTCATATTTTCTTTCTATTAAATAACATTACAGAACTTTTAAAAATGAAAACTCATACATACATAGATACTAAAACCATTGTAATTCTTTATAACAAAAAAATTGGTCTTGTCAGTTTTCTCTTTTTTTTGCACATGATGAAATAAGGATCCTTTGGCAAGATCTCCTCCAAATGAAATGACAATTTACATACATATATAAAACAAGGTTAAAATAAAAAATATATGCCGAGGAAAGATCATAGAAAGTAAGAAAAGATATTCTTTAAATATTTTATGAGTCCAAAAAGAGAAGATTTTACTTTGTAATCAACAGAGAAATATCCCCTGTATGATCTCCAAGGGAAAAACTGAGGTCAACATGAGAAGACTGCAAGAGGAGAGAGTTCGCATCAACATTAAAAAAGAAAATTCCAATAGCTTGTGGTTTAACTGTACAAGAATGTGTCTCTTATTTATATCATAGTCCAGCGCAGGCTGAGTAACCCTCCTGGCAGCCCTCCTGGTTGGTTATTCACGTGTCTGGTCTTCTTTCCTCTTGTGATGCTGCCTTATCAACATGCCATGACCATGGATGTCAGTAAAGGGGATAGAAGACAGGAGGGGTTATGGAGAGAGTTTTCATTCCAGGCCAGAAAATGGTGGGCATCATTTCTTCCATCAATGGATTCACCTATTCCCAATCCCATGGCTTCAATTTAACCACAAGGGAGCCAGGGAATGCAGTCTTCCAGTATGCGAAAAAGGAAAAGAATATGGGACATGAACATCTGGTATTGTCTCTGTCAGAGACACTACAGCAGAAAAAAGAATGAGAAGGTAGCGCTTTTTACTTTATTTTATTTTGCAATGTCCCCTTGACTCCCCTCCTCCAGGGGGAAAGATAACAACAGCTGTAAATTGCTGCCTGGAATAAGTCCCAGTTGTAATAGGGGGATAGAAGGCCAAGGGGACGACATAGTTAGAAAAGTTTAAAAAAACCTAATATGTTCGAGTCAGCGGGACCTGATGGCTTGCCCTGTAGGATACTGAATGGATTTTCAACTTTCATCTTGGGACTATTAGCCAGTGTTTCTTCCAAATCACAGAGGATTGGAAAAGCCCCTAAGGACAGCAAAAGGGTAAATGTCCAAGAGGAAGACAAGATGACACTAGAAATTTCAGACATGTGAGCTTAACGTCAATACCTGGGAAGATCTTGGAATAAATCATCAAATAATCAATTGGATGGCACCTGAAAGAACATAAAATACTAAGTAGCAATCAGTAAAGCTTTGTAAAGAGCAAATAGTGCCAGGCAATTTAACTTCCTCCCATGATTATGAGAGGCTACATACACCAGGGGAACTGATAGATGGGATCTATCTTAATTTTAGTAAGGATTTTGATTTTTTAAAAGTAGGTATAGTCTGTGACATGTTAGAAGAGTGTGTTCCCATCTATACTTCTGCCTGAGGCTGGAAGGCTTTATCCCAAGAGGAGTTATCAGTGACTTGGTATCAATCTAGGGGGACATATTGAATACTGTCTCAGAGGTATTGGGGCCAGGATCTATCCTACTCAATAACCATATTGATGGCTTGGATGAAGGAATTAAGACTATGCTCATTAAATTTGCAGCTGGCACTAAATTAGGTGGGGTTGTTATTGCTCTGCAAGACAGAAATAAAATTCAAAATGGCCTTGACTCATTGAGAAAATGGCTCTACAAAAGTGGGATAAATTTCAGCAGGGACAGTATAAAGTGGCACAGGTGCCCCCACAGCCCTAGAACAGTGTCTTGGGCATACTTGGGGCTCAGCAAATATCTTGACTACCTTCCTTGTGGGGTTGTTGTGAGGATCAAAGTGTGATAATGATGCGGAAGTGCTCTGTAAATCTCAAAGTGCCTCACAAATGAGAAAGGTCTGCACCAATGCGAGCAAAGTTATTATTAAAGGCAAGGAAATATGTCCTGTGAGGCAGTGTGAAGGGAACTGAAGCTGTTTAAGCAAGAGAAGAATCAACGATGATTTCATGAGTGTAACCATTTTATGACGGTATTGACAAGAGAGATGGTCATTTCGTCTCTATTCTATTTGTGTCAAGGAGAAAGGGGGTTGGATGGTACCAGAGGGATTTCAGTTAAATGCGAGGAAGAACTCCTTATCTAGGTTGGGTCCACCCCGGGGAGAGGCCTACCTTCTCCTGCCTCACAGATGTTCCATTTGTCCAGTATTGACTTTTCTAGTTCACTGCGACTAAGAGTAGGCTCTCTGCAGATCCCTGTTGTAACCCTGATGTCTGGGACCAGACTTGAAATATAGCAAATGCACAATAAATACTTGTTGAATGAGTGAATGTCAAGGGCATAAAATACTGGCTTAGATCTCAGGGAGTCTTCATTCTCGGAGAACCTACAAAATGAGGGTGATTTATTCAGAGACCAAAGGATCTATCCAATGCTGATTTCATGACTCTATGTCAATCAAAAAGAAGTGAAAATGTTTATGATACATTCTCATCCCAGTCTTAGCTTTGGTTCTGTAACTGCTGGTGGAAGGGATTATTGGCAAGAGTGGAAGGAAGAAAAACAATGTGGATTTCGTCCCATCCTTACCTCTTCCCTATGAAGAACCTTTATGAATAGAACCCCTATGAAGATAAGATGAAGAGGAAAGGGTCTATTTTCTGCGTCTCAGCTGTTTGTTGGCATATTTGCATTTCTAGAACCTCTGAACCAGGCCACAAAAGCCATAATCAGTGACTTGATACTGGGACATTCCCATCCCAACTCTGCCTTAAGGCTTGAAGGGGGGCCTGATGGGCTGAGGAGGTCCCTGTCCCCATGGCTTGGGTATTCTTGAAAGTCCCAGTTGGGATTCTAGACTCATTTTCTTCCACTGAAGCCTGTTTTTGATAGATTATTGCAGAATTAATATATATATATTTAAATGACACGCATTATCTAATTTTAAAGGTAAGCCATAAATTTTGCACATGAATATTCTAGAGGGATGCTCAGAAGAGGTCACTCTTTGGTGGAGTTAACCTGAATGTCTTCCTCGCAGCATCTAACGTTACCATCAATGACTTGGATCTGGGAGTGTCCACTCTCCTTCTCAGTTGCTAAGTGAGATAAACTGAGCATGTATTGAGCTATGTAATTGAAGGCAGCAGTGCTTAATCAGGGACTCAGGCATAGGCCTCTGATGGGTCAATGAACCACTGTGGCCAAAATATATTTCCCTGTGTATTTGAATATGTGCTTTTTCCTGAGGAGAGATCCCTCGGTTTGGAAAGACTATCCTGGGGTTTTAGGGAAAAAAGCTAGTGGTGAGAAGGTTGGACTGGTCCTACAAAAATGGAAGGGATGGCAGAGAAAGTGCTTTGGTACAACTATGTGGGAGACCTGGGTTTGATCCCTGGGTTGGGAAGATCCCCTGGAGAAAGGAATGGCTACTCATGCCAGTATTCTCACCTGGGCAATCCCAAGGTCAGAGGAGCCTGGCGGGTTTCAGTCTATGGGGTCGCAGAGTTGGACATGACCTAGTGACTAAGCATGCATACATGTGGTATATGGAGCAGCTACTGCGGGCAACAGTTCAAACACGGAGTCAGATGGTAATCACTGTCATCTGAGAGGTCCGTGTATTGGCACGAGAATGCACACAGAAGGTAGAGATGTGGGCCAGTCCCAGGAGGAGGGATGCTGTGAGGGAGCAAGAGCCTCAGTCTCAAACTCAGAAGTGCATATGAAATTATTTTATTTTCTTAAGTGGTGTAATTTGTAGAACCCCTAGGCTAGTAGGAAAGTTATTCTCAGTCATTTTAGGATTCTTTCTACTCTAGAGCTGTGACAAGGTTACAGGGGGATGACACAGGGCATAGAGAAACCCTGTGGAGGTTGGTCATATGTCCCCATAAGTCACTGATAAGATGTCCATTGTCCAGTCTGTGTCTGGACAAGTAGGCAAGATGAGGGCCTTCTCTTGCCAATATACAGACCTCTCAGTTAGAATTATGGGGTTTATGGATTATACCCATGTGAGGTGAGTCTCAGGGCTTGATAAGAGATCTGTAACTCAGACAAAGCTGACCCCAAGGAGTTTATGGGAATTAAGGGACCAAGTGTGTTTCATGATCAGGAAAAGGACTTAGGGAGAACTTGGACTCCCAGCAGTCATGACTGGGCCTGTGGCTGGTCCATGGTGATGCTGGAGCAGCAGGGTATGCTGAGACAGTTGATGCACTTTTGATGCTAGGCAGAACTGGCTCGAGAATTGGGGTGGAACTGAGTCTGGAAATGAGGGGCATTATAAACCTCCCTAGGAGAAGGCAATGCCACCCCACCCCAGTACTCTTGCCTGGAAAATCCCATGGGTGGAGGAGCCTGGAAGGCTGAAGTCCATGGGGTCACTGAGGGTCGGACACAACTGAGCGACTTCACTTTCACTTTTCACTTTCATGCATTGGAGAAGGAAATGGCAACCCACTCCAGTGTTCTTGCCTGGAGAATGCTAGGGACGGGGGAGCCTGGTGGGTGCCGTCTATGGGGTCGCACAGAATTGGACACGACTGAAGTGACTTAGCAGCATAAACCTCCCTAGAAAAGTCTATGGGAGGCCAAAGCCAGAGGCATGACTGCACGCACCAGGAAGAACCTGTGCATGCCTGACAAGTTTGGTCATCCATCAAATAATAATGAATCTGCATTTACCTTGAACTGTGATGCCTCCATTTAAGAAAAAAGTCAAGCTGCCTCAAACTCCAGTTCTCTCTTTCCTCCAACTGTTGGATGGAAATATTTCACTCTGAAGCCTTTAAAAATAGCAACTGCAAGGTTTTTGTCTAAAGTGGGGAGGTTATTTGGTGGTTAATATATTGGGGCCAACTGGCTCCGCTAATGGTGACAAAAATAGCAAAAACATTGAGAGTAATAGTGGTGTCTGTCATGTGCCTAGAGCTTCTTGGATGTTACGTTAATAGTGATTACATTCAATCCCTGGGTAGAGAAGATCCCCTGGAGGAGGAAATGGCTACCTACTCCAGTATTCTTGCGTGGAGAATTTCATGGATAGAGGAGCCTGGTGGGCTACAGTCCATGGGGTGGCAAAGAGTTGGACAAGACTGAGCAACTGACACTTTCACTTCACTTTCATCACTGCTGTATTAAGAAAATGAAAACTGGATGAATGAAAATGATGCTTTTACCCAACTTGCCTTTCACTTTAAGGAACACAGAGGATCAGACATTGGGGAAGTCTCACAACTTCCTAATTGTTGGGAGGTCTTCCCAACAATCCAGGGTAAACTAAGTCAAGTAAGTGAAAGTGAAAGTGAAGTCGCTCAGTCGTGTCCAGCTCTTTGCTACCCTGTGGACTGTAGCCCGCCAGGCTCCTCTGTCCTTGGGATTCTCCAGGCAAGAATACTGGAGTGGGTTGCCATTTCCTTCTCCAGAGGATCTTCCCAACCCAGGGATCGAACCTGGGTCTCCTGCATTGCAGGCAGATGCTTTATCCTCTGAGCCACCAGGGAAGACAAGTAAAGACTGAGAAATTTGTTCCAAGTCCAGTCGTGGCTCAGTTGTGGAGAAGAGACCAAGGACAGGTTCTTAATTCCCAATTTCTTCCTTGTAATAAGTATTTAGGAGCTGCAACCCACCACTCCCTATGCGTTCTCTCTCTCTCTTTTTTTATTATTTACTCCTTTTCCCTTGTTTATTTTCTCTCAAACAAGTACAGTTCCTATTAGAGTAATATTTTTAGCCTTGGTTTGCAGTTGGGAAAATGGTGACAGAGAGCTTTGGCAATGCCCTTGTCTGGGACAGGGTGAGGGGCACATGTTCCTGGGATTGATTTTCATCCTTAGATGCCCTGGTTATATAATATTCAGAGCAATGTCCTCTGGAAGGTGTCTCTCTTGGAGGCTTCTGCATTCAGAGTGATACTTCTCTATTTAAAAATGATTTTAAAATCCCCTTTCAACCAGTAAGTATCCCCAGTGAAACTTCATTTCCATTAAAAAAACCAAGGTTGGAGACTTTGGGGTGCATCTGTTAGGAGGCCTGGACACACGAGGGTAGCTGGGGAAATATGTAGTTGAGGGTAAGGCAGATGAAAGGGGGACTTCATACCCTAATGGCAAATATGACTCACCATTAAATGGTAAAAACAACTTACTGTAATATATTCCAGTTCCAAGTTTACCTTTCTATTCTCCCCAGAGCAATTTCTGAAGGGATTTAGTTTTTATCCCTATTGCTAATAGTCTTCATATTTCTGTAATAACCACAGCACCAACAACAGCATCTAAATGTGCCACTGTTTCCTGGGTACCAGGTACTATTCTAAATGTTTTACGTATTTCAGTTCAGTTAATATCACAGCAACCTTATGAGGTAGATGTTATTATCATCTTCATGTTATGAATGATGAAATTGAGGTACAATTTCACAGTGAGTAAGTGTGAGAGACAGAATTTGAACCCAGGCCGCTGGCTTCAGAGTCTTGAGTCTTCTCTTTAGACTGCATGGCTATTCTGTGTGTAACTTTGAGAGTCGCCTTGTTTCTTTCCTCTCCACACCCAGTTTTCGGTCCTGTTGATTTTTCATTCACAGGAGTTTTTCACATACCTTTCACATACCTTTCTATATCAACTATTCTTAAGATAAGGTCTCTACGACTTTCCTCTGGCCTCTAGGGTCTTCAGGGTTCCCAGGTGGCACTGGTGGTAAAGAACCCACCTGCCAAAGCAGGTGGATGTAAGAGACGCAGTTTCAATGCCTGGGTCGGGAAGATCCCCTGGAGGAGGGCACGGGGACCCACTCCAGTGTCCTTGCCTGGAGAATCTCATGAACAGAGGAGCCTGGTGGGCTATGGTCCATAGTGTTGCAAAGAGTCAGACACGACTGAAGCAACTTAGCGTGCACACATGACTAGGGGCTTCACTAATCCAGTTAGCATATTTTTGTCTCCTAAGATGTTACTCCCAAAATATACATCCTCTGAACACAGATCATAAGTGACTCCCACTCCTCCGCCCCCACATCTACAGAGGAATATCTCCTTCCTGACACTGCAGACCTTTCACATTTACCATCAACCTGACTTTCTAACTACATCTCCCATTGCTCTGACACACAGCTCTGCTTCAGCAAGACTAGGAGTAAACTGAACGCATCCTAAGCATTCCTGCCTCTGTCTTTGCTCTGCCTGCCTGGAATATATGTTCTTCTTAGCTCCATTTTAATTCTATTAGCTCTTCAAAGCTAAACTGAAGTCTCAACTTCTCTATTGCTTTCCTGGAAAAAACTCCCTTTCCATGTGTATTTCTTTCTCTTCTATTTGGATAAGACAGATGTCAGGATCATTAAATTGACAATTCAGACAGTAGACAGTGATCATGTATTGGTTCAAAAGACTTCTTGAGTCAAAAGATAACTTTGTAATAGTGATTACAGGAATGGAGTTGATCCAACTGGAAGATTGTTCCGATTTATTAAACTTTTTTCCTCCTAAGTTAGATAAGGTAGCTGTTCAGTTTAGTTCAGTTGCTCAGTTGTGTCCGACTCTTTGCAGCCTCATGGACTGCAGCACACCAGGCTTCTTTGTCCTTCACATCTCCTGGAGCTTGCTCAAATTCATGTCCATTGAATCAGTGATGCCATCCAACCATCTCATCCTTTGTTGTCCCCTTCTCCTCTTGCCTTCAATCTTTTCCAGCATCAGGGCCTTTTCCAAGGAGACAGTTCTTCCCATCAGGTGGCCAAAGTATTGGAGTCTCAGCTTCAGCATCAGTACTTCCAATGAATATTCAGGACTGATTTCCTTTAGGATTGACTGGTTTGATCTCCTTGTAGTCCAAGGGAATCTCTAGAGTCTTCTCCAACATCACAGTTCAAAAGCATGGATTCTTTGGTGCTCAGCTTTCTTTATGGTCCAACTCTCACATCCATACATGACTACTGGGAAAACCATAGCTTTGACTAGGTGTAGCTTTGTTGGCAAAGTAATGTCTCTGCTTTTTAATATGCTGTCTAGGTTGGTCATAGCTTTTCTTCCAAGGAGCAAGCGTCTTTTAATTTCATGGCTGCAGTTACCATCTGCAGTGATTTGGGAGCCCAAGAAAATAAAGTCTGTTACTGTTTCCATTGTTTCCCCATCTATTTGCCATGGAGTGATGGGACCAGATGCCATGATCTTCATTTTTCTGAATGTTGAGTTTTAAGGTAGCTTTTCCACTCTCTTCTTTCATTTTCATTAAGAGGCTCTTCAGTTCTTCACTTTCTACCATAAGGGTGGTATCGTCTGCATATCTGAGGTTATTGATATTTCTCCTGGCAATCTTGATACCAGCATGGGCTTCATCCAGTCCAGCATTTCACATGATGTCCTCTGCATATAAGTTAAGCAAGTAGGGTGACAATATACAGCCTTGATGTATGCCTTTCCCGATTTGGAACCAGTCTGTTGTTCCATGTCCGGTTCTAACTTGTTTCTTGACCTGCATACAAATTTCTCAGGAGGCAGGTAAGGTGGTGTGGTATTCCCATCTCTTGAAGAATATTCCACAGTTTGTTGTGATCCACACAGTCAAAGGCTTTCAATCTGTAGTCAATAAAGCAGAAGGTAGTTGAGCAAATATTAGTAGTAACCAGTCATCCTCTCCTCTGCCTACATTCTAAGGAAATTAGCCAATGAGAGAAGAGCTCCCTGTTTCTAAGGTGGTGGGAGAGAAGTGGATTGGAAAACCAGTTATTTGATGCCAGACTGAAGCTGGGGGACACATTTTAAGTTCTGAGTCCTTGTCATAGGCAAGAACTATTGTTGTTGACCTTTCCTACAGTCAATCAAGATGGTGCCCTGGACCTAGCTTTATTGTTAAGCATCCTCTGGGAAGGGGGAGATGGGGATCTTTGATGTTGAAGTTTATCCATATTTTTTGTAGTGCTAGTCGTGTATTAAAGTGGATGGTGTTCATCTCTGGATCTCTCGTCCTTTCATGGCAGAGACAATATGTTAAACCTTTGCCCAGCTACCATAGTTTTAGCACAATGCTTTATATGTGCAGATGCAGTAGATACTTAATAGGTAAATCTACTGGTTATAATCACATCAGAGAATCTTATCTTCTTTCCAGTCTGACATACACTTAGTGATTTTCATCTCTGCAGAAACCTTGCCTGACTTCAGATACTATCCTGGGAGAATGAATACAAAATTTATAGAGATGCCCAGGTAAATGGTGTTGAATTAAAAGTTCATATGAGGAGTTTGGTGAAAGATGCCACAGAAAAAGAGTTTTTGCTTTTCAAGTGTGATAGGAAACAACTTGGTTGACCTGGGTGAGTTTTGAAAGGTATATAACTTCAAAGTTCAGTTTTGACTGAAACAAAGGCCATGCATTTGAAAGAGGACCCATGTGGCTCTGTGTGGGGCTGTTTTAATTGAGCTGACCAAGTCACTGGGATCAAGAGTGTCCAGAGGGGAGGTCCAGAACCTGGGTTTTCCATGACATAAGCTCATTGGTGGAAGGCTTTGGCTTTCTACTGACCAGGATGTCTGCTGACCTCAAGATGTGTTTTAAGAGTTGCTTTATGATAAGCATATTATTCTGTGGGGAAAAAGTTGCTTTATGAATTCCTACAAAGCACTTTGAAATTTTGAGTGAAAATTTTCTTCAAACATGTCTGTATAGCTGAGATGAATTTACACATTTTTTATTTCTAGCCAACAGATTCCTAGTGTGGGTTTTTTCATTACTCATTTATTCATTAATTCATTTATTTATTCATTCATTAATTCATTTAATATGTATAGAGCATGTGCTAACCTCTGATGCTATAAAAGATCAATAAGATCAGGCTTCCCTCAAGAACTTTATTATCTAGCAGAGAAAGATACAAGTCATTTAAAGAGATGCATGACAGTGTTGATGGCTCAGACTGTAAAGAATCTGCCTGCAATGTAGGAGTCCGCGTGCAATGCAGAAGACCTGGGTTTGATCCCTGGGATGGGAAGATCCCCTGGAGAAGGGAATGGCAACCCACTCCAGTATTCTTGCCTAGAGAATTCCATGGACAGAGAAGCCTGGCAGGTGTCTCAAAGAGTTGGATATGACTGAATGACTAACACTTTCAAAGTGCTACAGATGCGAATGAGATAGCTATGGTGTTCCTGGTACCACTGAAAGTGAAAGAGGGCAGTGAGGAAAGACCAAGCACTGGAGTGCAGGGGTGGTCAGAAACAAAACTTGCCAGAGAAGAAATGTTTGGATTGAACTTGAAAAAGACAATTATCAGGGAAACAGATGAGGAGCCGTGTGGAGCAGAGGGAGAAGGCACTCTGGGCAGAGGGCGACATAAGAAATGAGAAGGTGCAACTGGCTCAGGCCCCTTGGGGCCATCGCTCTAGTGGGAGCAGAAAGCGAAGTGCGAAGGGGCAGGGGAGGCAGAAGAGGCATCTGCGTTGCGTTCAGAGTGTCTTGTGTGGCCGGCCCAGGAGTTTGTA
>NW_011495057.1:5279401-5280530 GCF_000754665.1 Bison bison bison | reverse complement strand
TTTGTACTTCGCTGTTTAGGCACTGGAAGGTGTTTGGTTTTGTTTTTAAAACAAAACCATTGTTTTATTTACATTTCAGCAGTTTATTCATGTACATCTTTTTCTGTTTCAGGATGGAATTCAGGATCGCACACTCCATTTAGTTATCACACCTTCTCCTCCAATTTGTGACAGTTTCTCAATCTTTCCTTGTTCCCATGTGCTTGACACCCTAGGAGAGTGTGAGTCAGATATTTGTAGAACGTCCCTCTGTTTGGGTTCATCTGATATTTTCTCATCATTAGACTGGATTACGGATTCGGGGGAAGAATACCACAGAGCTAAAGTACCCTCTCAGTGCATTATATTGAGGGATACACGGGAACAACGTGACTTCCTAATGGCGATCTGAATGTTTGACTACTGAATTAAGGTGGGCTCTGTCAGATTAGGAGAAGGCAATGGCACCCCACACCAGTACTCTTGCCTGGAAAATCCCATGGATGGAGGAGCCTGGGAGGCTGCAGTCCATGGGGTTGCTAAGAGTCAGGCATGACAGAGTGACTTCACTTTCACTTTTCACTTTCATGCATTGGAGAAGGAAATGGCAACCCACTCCAGTGTTCTTGCCTGGAGAATCCCAGGGATGGGGGAGCCTGGTGGGCTGCCGTCTATGGGGTCGCACAGAGTTGGACACAACTGAAGCGACTTAGCAGCAGCAGCTGTCAGATTACTTTGCTGCAATGTTACTGTTTTTCCCTTGTCATACTCCATTTGTTATGGATTGAATGTTTGTGTCTCCCTGCCCTCCCTCACCTCCTTCCTGTGCTGGACTCCTAACCTCCAAGGTATTAGGAGGTGGGGCCTTTGGAAAGTGATTTGGCCACGAGGGTCTCAAGGAGTGAGATTCAGCTCAGTTCTGTTCAGTCGCTCAGTCGTGTCCGGCTCTTTGCGACCCCATGAACTGCAGCACGCCAGGCCTCCCTGTCCATCACCAACTTCCGGAGTTCACCCAAACCCATGTCCATCGAGTTGGTGATGCCATCCAGCCATCTCATCCTTTGTCGTCCCCTTCTCCTCCAGCCCCCAGTCCCTCCCAGCATCAGAGTCTTTTCCAATGAGTCAACTCTTCGCATGAGGTGGCCAAAGT
>NW_011495057.1:5269593-5279301 GCF_000754665.1 Bison bison bison | reverse complement strand
CCAGCCCCCAGTCCCTCCCAGCATCAGAGTCTTTTCCAATGAGTCAACTCTTCGCATGAGGTGGCCAAAGTATTGGAGCTTCAGCTTTAGCATCAGTCCTTCCAATGAACACCCAGGACTGATCTCCTTTAGAATGGACTGGTTGGATCTCCTTGCAGTCCAAGGGACTCTCAAGAGTCTTCTCCAACAACACAGTTCAAAAGCATCAATTCTTGAGCGCTCAGCCTTCTTCACAGTCTAACTCTCACATCCATACATGACCACTGGAAAAACCATAGCCTTGACTAAAGGGACCTTTGTTGGCAAAGTAATGTCTCTGCTTTTGAATATGCTATCTAGGTTGGTCATAACTTTCCTTCCAAGGAGTAAGCGTCTTTTAATTTCACGGCTGCAGTCACCATCTGCAGTGATTTTGGATTCCAAAAAAATAAAGTCTGACACTGTTTCCCCATCTAGATGCCATGATCTTTGTTTTCTGAATGTTGAGCTTTAAAGCCAACTTTTTCACTCTCCTCTTTCACTTTCGTCAAGAGGCTTTTTAGTTCCTCTTCACTTTCTGCCATAAGTGCGATTAGTGTCCTTGTAAATAAAAAAGAGACTCTAGAGCTCGCTTGTCCATTTTGCTATGTGGGACATAGCAAGCACTCAGCTGTTCATGGACCAGGAAGCAAGCTCTCACCAGACACCAGCTCTGCCAGCACCTTGATCTTGAACTTGCCAGCCTGTAGAACTGTGAGAAAGATACTTCCGTTGTTTATAGGCCACTCAGTCTATGATATTCTGTTATAGCAGCCTGAACTGATTGTGGAAGTAGTTCATCAAGTCCAGTCTGTACTCAAAGGGAGGGGACTTGCCTCACTTCCTGGAGAGAGGAGTATCAAAACATTTGTGGACATATGTTAAAGCCACCATAGTAAGTGGCAAATAATTAATACAGAAAGATATTTGAGGCTATACAAACATCTTGTTTCTCCTTAATATTTCACTTTCTAGTTTTAGTGTTCATTAGCGGATCTTGCCTGTGGCAATGATTACTGTGGTGCTCTAATGGTAATTTTCTATTTCTCTCATTACTTTTACATTTATTATTTGGAATTCTTCTGTAAGGAAGATTGGTCCCTTCTCCCCCATTTATTTATTTGTATCACTATGGACTCATGTATATTTATTAATTCTTGTGTAGTTCTAGGGTTATAACCAATACTATTGTTATTTAAGGGGCTTCCCAGGTGGCTCTAGTGATAAAGAACCCATCTGTCAATGCAGGAGATGTAAGAGACGTGGGTTCAATCCCTGAGTCGGAAAGATCCCCTGGAGAAGAGAATGGCAATCCACTTCAGTATTCTTGCCTGGAGAATTTCATGGACAGAGGAGCCTGGTGGGTTACAGTCATAGGGTTACAAAGAGTTGAACATGAACTAAAGTGACTGAGCACGCACACATTGCTATTTGTTTTGTTTCTCCAGTTATTCTAGCTTTGGCTATTTGGAGCTCTTTCAGGTTGTCTCCTGTGTTTTTTATTTTTAAAATTTATTTTTTTAATTGAAGGATAATTGCTTTACAGAATTTTGTTGTTTTCTGCCAAATCTCAACATGAATTTATGTCTGATTTCTGTGTTGTTTTGACATGTCTCCATCACTGTGAGTATGTGCCTCCATGCATGTGTTTTGAGTACTTCATTGTTTGGGGTATTACAAGATGCTCCAGACTCATATTTTATCTTCTCTGTCTCAACCCTAGAATCAGCCATGCCTCCAGACAACCTTGGCTCCTTTTATTGGAGAATGGTATTTAGAAACCAATATCTGAGCACTGGATGTGCTTGTTGCTGCCTAATCACTGCTTCTATGCTTTTAAGGAGAGAAGTAAGAACTATTAATATCATTAGAATGTGTCCTGGTAGGCAATGCACAGGAGCCAGAAGATGACTCAGGACGCCATGCCAATTGTCCCAGCAAGAAATGAGGAGGCACTGAACCTTGGCGATGAAGGCCTTGATGGAAAGGATAGTATGGATTGTTGTTGCTGTTCCGTTGTGAAGTTGTGTCCGACTCTTTGTGACCCCATGGATTGCAGCACTCCAGGCTTCCCTATTCTTCACTATCTCCCAGAGTTTGCTCAGATTCATGCCCATTGAATCTGTGATGCTATCCAACCATCTCATCCTCTACTGCCCCCTTCTCCTTTTGCCTTCAATCTTTCCCAGCATGAGGATCTTTTCAAATGAGTTGGCTCTTTGCATCAGGTGGCCAGAATATTGGAGCTTTATGGCCACCTATTCCAGTACTCTTGCCTGGAGAATCCCATGGACAAAGGAGCCTGGCAGGTTACAATCCATAGGGTCGTACAGAGTCAGACACGACTGAAGTAATTAAGCAGCAGCAGCAGCAGCTTAAGCATCAGTCCTTCCAATGAATGTTCAGGGTTGACTTCCTTTAGGGTTGATGGTTTGATCTCCTTGCAGCCCAAGGGATTCTCCAGCACCACAATTCAAAAGAGTCGATTTTTTTGGCACTCAACCTTCTTTATGGTTCAAGTCTCACATCCATACATGACTAGTGGAAAAACCATAGCTTTGATGATATGGATCTTTGTAAGCAAAGTAATGTCTCTGCTTTTCAATACGTCTAGGCCAATATTTTGGCCACCTGGTGGTCTAGCTTTTTTTTTTTTTAATTAATTTTTAATTGAAGGATAATTACTTTACAGAATTTTGTTGTTTTCTGTCAAACCTCAACATGAATCAGCCATAGGTTGATACATTTATCCCCATATATTTATCCCCACCCTTTTGAACCTCCCTCCCATCTCCCTCCCCATCCCACCCCTCTAGGTTGTTATAGAGCCCCTGTTGGAGTTTCCTGAGCCATAGAGCAAATTCCTGTTGGCTATATATTTTACATATGGTAATGTTCAGTTCAGTTCAGTCTCTCAGTTGTGTCCAACTTTTTGCGACCCCATGGACTGCAGCATGCCAGGCCTCCCTGCCCATTACCAACTTCCAGAATTTACTCAAACTCATGTCCATTGAGTCAGTGATGCCATCCAACCATCTCATCCTCTGTCGTCCCCTTCTCCTCCCACCTTCTATCTTTCCAAGCATCAGGGTCTTTTCAAATGAGTCATTTCTTTGCATCAGGTGGCCAAAGTATTGGAGTTTCAGCTTCAGCATCAGTCCTTCCAATGAATATTCAGGACTGATTTCCTTTAGGATGGACTGGTTGGATCTCCTTGCAAGGGACTGTCAAGTGTCTTCTCCAAAACCACAGTTCAAAAACATCAATTCTTTGGCGCTCAGCTTTCTTTATAGTTCAATTCTCACATCCTATACATGACTACTGGAAAAACCATAGCCTTGACTAGACGAACCTTTGTTGGCAAAGTATGCTGTCTAGGTTGGTCATAACTTTTCTTCCAAGGAGTAAGTGTCTTTTAATTTCATGGCTGCAGTCACCATCTGCAGTGATTTTAGAGCCCCCCAAAATAAAGTCTACCACTATTTCCGATGTTTCCCCATCTATTTCCCATGAAGTGGTGGGACCAGATGCCATGATCTTTGTTTTCTGAATGTTGAATTTTAAGCCAACTTTTTCACTCTCCTCTTTCACTTTCATCAAGAGGCTCTTTAGTTCTTCTTCACTTTTTACCATAAGGGTGGTGTCATCTGCACATCTGAGGTTATAGCTATTTCTCCTGGCAATCTTGATTCCAGCTTGTGCTTCTTCCAGCCCAGGATTTCTCATGATGTACTCTGCATATAAGTTAAATAAGCAGGATGACAATATACTGCCTTGACGAACTCCTTTTCCTATTTGGATCCAGTCTGTAGTTTCATGTCCAGTTCTAACTGTTGTTTCCTGACCTGCATACAGATTTCTCAAGAGGCAGGTAAGGTGGTGTGGTATTCCCATCTCTTTCAGAATTTTTCACAGTTTCTTGTGATCCACACAGTCAAAGGCTTTGGCATAGCCAGTAAAGCAGAAATAGATGTTTTTCTGGAACTCTCTTGCTTTTGCGATGATCCAGCGGATGTTGGCAATTTGATCTCTGGTTCCTCTGCTTTTTCTAAAACCAGCTTGGATATCTGGAAGTTCATGGTTCATGTATTGCTGAAGCCTGGCTTGGAGAATTTTGAGCATTGCTTTACTAGCGTGTGAGATGAGTGCAATTGTGTGGTAGTTTGAGCATTCTTTGGCATTGCCTTTCTTAGGGATTGGAATGAAAACTGAACTTTTCCTGTCCTGTGGCCACTGCTGAGTTTTCCAAATTTGCTGGCATATTTAGTGCAGCACTTTCACATCATCATCTTTCAGGATTTGAAACAGCTCAACTGGAATTCCATCACCTCCACTAGCTTTCTTCGTAGTGATGCTTCCTAAGACTCACTGACTTCACATTCCAGGATGTCTGGCTCTAGGTGAGTGCTCACACCCTTGTGATTATCTGGGTCGTGAAGCTCTTTTTTGTACAGTTCTGTGTATTCTTGCCACCTCTTCTTAATATCTTCTGCTTCTGTTAGGTCCATACCATTTCTGTCCTTTATTGAGCCCATCTTTGCATGAAATGTCCCCTTGGTGTCTCTAATTTTCTTGAAGAGATCTCTAGTCTTTCCTATTCTGTTGTTTTCTTCTATTTCTTTGCATTGATCGCTGAGGAAGGCTTTCTTATCTCTCCTTGCTGTTCTTTGGAACTCTGCATTTAGATGCTTATATCTTTCTTTTTCTCCTTTTCTTTTTGCTTCTCTTCTTTTCACAGCTATTTGTAAGGCCTCCTCAGAGAGCCATTTTGCTTTTTTTGCATTTATTTTTCTTGGGGATGGTCTTGATCCCTGTCTCCTGTACAATGTCACAAACCTCCGTCTATAGTTCATCAGGCAGTCTGTCTATGAGATCTAGTCCCTTAAATCTATTTCTGACTTCCACTGTATAATCATAAGGGATTTGATTTAGGTCATACCTGAATGGTCTAGTGGTTTTCTCTTTCTTCAATTTAAGTCTGAGTTTGGCAATAAGAAGTTCATGATCTGAGCCACAGTCAGCTCCTGGTCTGTTTTTGCTGACTGTTGTAGACCTTCTCCATCTCTGGCTGCAAAGAATATAATCAGTCTGATTTTGGTGTTAACCATCTGGTGATGTCCATGTGTAGAGTCTTCTCTTGTGTTTTTGGAAGAGAGTGTTTGCTATGACCAGTGCGTTCTCTTTGCAAATCTCTATTAGCCTTTGTCCTGCTTCATTCCATATTCCAAGGCCAAATTTGCCTGTTACTCCAGGTGTTTCTTGACTTCCTGCTTTTGCATTCCAGTCCCCTATAATGAAAAGGACAACTTTTTTGAGTATTAGTTCTAGAAGGTCTTGTAGGTCTTCATATAACCATTCAACATCAGCTTCTTCATCATGACTGGTTGGGGCGTAGACTTGGATTACCATGATATGAATGGTTTGCCTTGGAGATGAAAAGAGATCATTCCATCGTTTTTGAGATTGCATGCAAGTACTGCATTTCGGACTCTTTTGTTGACCATGATGGCTACTCTGTTTCTTCTAAGGGATTCCTGCCCACAGTAGTAGATATAATGCTCATCTGAGTTAAATTCACCCATTCCAGTCCATTTAGTTCGCTGATTCCTAGAATGTCGATGTTCACTCCTGCCATCTCCTGTTTGTCCACTTCCAGTTTGCCTTGATTCATGGACCTAATATTTCGGGTTGCTATGCAATGTTGCTCTTTATAGCATTGGACCTTGCTTCCATCACCAGTCACATCCACAACTGGGTGTTGTTTTTGCTTTGGCTCTTTCCCTTCCTTCTTTCTGGAGTTATTTCTCCACTTATCTCCAGTAGCATATTGGTAACCTACCAACCTGGGGAGTTCATCTGTCTATGTCCTATCTTTTTGCTTTTTCATGCTGTTCATGGGGTTCTCAAGGCAAGAATACTGAAGTGGTTTGCCATTCCCTTCTCCAGTGGATCACATTTTGTCAGAACTCTCAACCATGACCCTTCCATCTTGGGTGGCCCTACACAGCCCTATGGTAATGTAAGTTTCCCTGTTACTCTTTCCATACATCTCACGCTCTTCTCCCCTCTCATGTCTATAAGTCTGTTCTCTATGTCTGTTTCTTCATTGCTTCCCTCTAAATAAATTCTTCAGAACCATTTTTCTAGATTCTGTATATGTGCATTAGAATATGATATTTATCTTTCTCTTTCTCTCTCACTTCACTCTGTATAATAGGGTCTAGGTTCATCATAGCTTTTCTTCCAGAAGCAAGCATCTTTTAATTTCATAGATGCCACTTTGTGGATTATCTAGACATTGGTCTCCAGCAGATGTAGCCTGAGTTCAACTCTGCTACTTGCTGGCTGTTTAGCTTGGCCAAAGCTTTCAACCTCTCTTGCTCTTAGTTTCTTCATTTAGAAAAAGAGGTTAAGAACACCTGTCGAGAAAGTCAACTGAAACAAAATGTGGAAGTCCTTGGTGATGTCAAACAATTGTCCCAAGACTCTAACTTTATTGATAAACAGTCTTCAATTTCTCTCTTTGCTTTTTTGGTGGTCGAGGGCCTAGCACCCTAGAGAGGCAAGGAGGCATGGATACATCATGGGAAGGGCCAGAGAAAGGGGCTGAGGAAAAGGCAGACATCCTGCCAATCTGAGTGCTATGGAATAGACTTTGCGCCCTCTCAAATTCACGTGTCGCATTACCCGGTGCCACTGTAACTGGACACGGGGTTTTTCGGAGGAAAATTAGGTGAAGATAGTGGGGCCCTGATCTGATAGGATTGTGATTTCATAAGATGAAGAGAAACAGATATTTCTCTCTGTCCTGTGAAGATCCTGTAAGAAGGTGCCATCTGCAAGTCAGAAAGAGAGTTCACGCTAGGAATTGAAGAGGCTGATGCTTTGATCTGGGACTTTTAGCCTCTACAACTGTGAGAAAATGAATTTCTGTTGTTAAGCCACTCCAGTCAATGGTATTTTGTTATGGCAGCTTGTGTTGCCTAATCCATTGATTCTAAACCAAGGGAGCAGAGGAAAACCACAGAACGTGTTCACAACAGTTGTGACGAGCAACAGCTGGCAACTGAGGAGGCGTCTGTGTCCACAGCTTCTCCACTGCTCCTATCAGACAGGGTTTCCCCAGGTGTGCGTGGCCTGAGGCTGGGTGGTGGGAATGACTGAGAACACTGGGCTGGCATGGACGAGAGAAGGTGGCTCCTAAGAATGCTATTGGCTTAACTGGGCACCAGGAGGCTGCAGAAGAGAGTGCTTTAGAAATGTTTCTTTGCTGGGGCCTATACGGCTAGTGAAAGTATTTCCTGGTTCTCCTTCAAATTAGGATTTGTAGTCTGGAAAAGAGTTTTTCTGTGCTGTGCTTTACTCTATGTAGAAAATATAGCAACGTACTATCTCCATGAGCAAGATGTGTGCAGTATGCCCTTGGTCTTGCTGTTAGCCATTGTAAGACCCAGATGTCTCGTATTTGGGGATTTAAATAATAACTTCTGAACTATTTTGGAGCTTTCCAGGGCAGCTAGAGATTTGGGTGGCTTGTCTGCTCTGTCCTACTGATTTTGCCTCCAACCAATTGCCTCATTGGCAGAGTCCCCAGTCCAGCTCTCTAATCATGGAGTAGAGGGGCTTCTTATTTGACTCTCTGTCTTCTCCCCCATCCATCCCAGGACCTTCTTCTGTGCTGCTCATCCTCTCCTTGTTTCTCCACCCCCAGAGTCTCTCTTGTGCTGGTCAGTTCTCCTGCTCTCTTTGCCTCCTTATTACCTCTCAGGAGGCTGAGGGTGGTTGGGTGAAGGGAAAATGGAAAGGTACCTTCACAGAGTTGGGATGCTAAAGTACTTGTAAAATAATAAAATTTCTTCCAGACCACAGCTAACCATCCTGTGAGGAGTTTAAGCTGAAGAGTGTCTTTGTCTCCTTCAGCCATTTTAGTTCTGTATGTACAAATCCTAGGAAGAGGGAGAAGAAGGGGGAAAAAACCATATCATTTCTCGAGGATAATATAATCCTTGATATTTGAGTATGTTCAATGTTCCAAGCACTCTTCATGCATTAAATAGACTCAGTCATTATCCCATTTTCTAGGCACCATTGTTATACCCATTCTAACAATGGGGAAACTGAGGTTCAGGGAAGTGAAATAACTTATCCACATTCTCATAGCTAGTCAGTGTCAGAGCATGGTTTCAATTTGAAGGTGGTGTGACAACTAGAGCCTGCCTTTTAACTATGACACTATGCAAAGTTACAGAATCAAATCATGTATTTATGTTTATAGAAAAGTACTTTTACTGGACTGGATATGTACTGCTGATATCAGAAATGTCTGAGAACATAGATGATACATGGGTGTCAGTGAGAGAAGACCCAGGCACCCAAGTGAGAGAGGATGTGTAACAAGAAATGGCAATGTACGATAGTACCAGTGTTTGGCTGGCGAGGAAGCTCTGCCAGGTGGAGAGCTAGGGAGGCTCAAGACCCCATTTCCCACACCGATGGCCATGGCTGCTAAGCTTACTTCCTTTCCTTACACCGCCTAGCAACTATTTTTCCATAGCGATCCCTTTAGTTCGGCTTTCTGATATCATCTAGACTTCTACATAATTTAGGAACTTCTTTGATGCAGCAGGATTTGCTGGGTTTGTAATTTGAAAGGCATCTGGGGTAAATTTCTTGTAAGTGGGCCACGGTGAGCACTTGGAGTCTACGGTGCAATCATTTCATCCTCATTTAGTGCTGGCTCCCCCATGTCCACGCCAGCTCCAAGTCCTTTTGGATCACTTGTTCTTTAACCTAAACCTTTAGTTGCCCCATTTTCACTGCTATCCTAGAAATAGCTCACAATGTCAGAAGTTCTTTTGATGTATGAGAATGACTGAGCGACTGAACTGACTGGCTGAGAATGTCATTCTCTCCACTTTTTTTTTTTCTTCCTATGACCCTTATAGAAATGATCTGTTTTGACATTTTGGTCATAGGATGTGTCAGATTTTTCATTTGTCACCAGTAGAAGAAGTTGTTTGTGCACAAAAGAACCAGAAGGTTTGGAATATTTATGTTGTACATACCTAATTTTTCAGTTACCTATTGCTTGTAAAGAAACCAACCCAGGGGACCTCCCTGTTGGTCCAGCAGTTAAGACTCCACACTTTCAATGGAGGGGATTTGGGTTTCATCTCTGGTCAGGGAACTAAGATCCCACATGTGGTGCAGGGTGGCCAAAACAAATAATAATAAAAAAGGAACCAATCCAG
Organism: Bison bison bison; assembly: GCF_000754665.1. Classification (NCBI taxonomy): domain Eukaryota; kingdom Metazoa; phylum Chordata; class Mammalia; order Artiodactyla; family Bovidae; genus Bison; species Bison bison. The sequence continues at coordinate 5,270,032 of NW_011495057.1, read as the reverse complement.
ACTTATTGGGTTGAGAACAATTTCATATCATCTCTTCAAGTTCTGTTGGTTGGCTAGGCTGAGGGGTTCTTGCTTGGGATGTTTCATGTGATGGAAGTCAGACATAGTTGAATCTGGAGTCATTTAAAGTCTTGACGGGGCCAGAAAACCCCCCATGCTTCCTCATTCCTCATACCTCATCTAGGAGGCCTGGCAGAGCTGAGGACCATGGGACCTCTCCTTGTCATGGGACTCTTAGGATAGTAAGACTTATTACACAGTGGGCGGCTCCTTGCAGAGCAGAAGCTGCAAGGTTTCTTATAACTTCAGAAGTCACAATGAATGATTTTTACCACATTCACCATTGGTCACATTTTCACTGTGGAAGGTACAACATAACACCTAAGGTCTTAAACATTGGAGGCATGGCTCACGTGGGACCATGTTTGAAGAGTAGTTA
>NW_011495057.1:5249901-5269493 GCF_000754665.1 Bison bison bison | reverse complement strand
GAAGAGTAGTTATCTTAGTCTACATTTTACCTCTAATAATTCAAACAATTCCACATGCAAAGTATACTCACCCCTCCTTACAAGACACTGCCCCCTTTCCCTCACAAAATCTTGTCTCATTTTGGCATTGGGCTCAGTGTTCTGGTTATCTATTGCTGTAAAACAGGGCACTCCAAAACTGTGACTTTAGCTGCCATTTTATTATTGTGATTCTGTGGGATGTTTGGGCTCTCCTGGGATATTCTGCTCCAGGTGGGGTGATGCTGGATCATCTTCAGCTTGACTGGGCTGAAAGGTCCGAGATGGTTCCCTGCATGGCCGGCAGTTGATACCTGCTGTCCTGGTCTTGAGCAGAGAATGATAAACACCTGTAGACTTTGACGGTGGCTTTCCTGGTGGCTCAATGGTAAAGAATCCATCTGACAGTGCTGGAGATATTGTTTGACCTCTGGGTTGGGAAGATCCTCCAGAGGAGGAAATGGCAACCCACTCCAGTATTTTTGTCTGGAGAATCCTGTGAATAGAGGTGCCTGGTGGGTTACAGTCCATGTGGTCACAAATGAGTCGGACATGATTTAGTGACTCAACAACAGCTACAACAACAACAGGCTTTGACTATTTTTGGTTAGTTCAAGACGGACTCAGATCTCCACATGGACCAGGGGCAGGCTGCTTTCAGCCAGTGGGTGTGTAACTCCCCGTGAAGTTTCCTTGGGACCAACACCATTTTTGTAAGGCGTGTTTAGGGCTTTAGGGCACCAGGAACCCAAGGGTGAGTCCTACCAGGGGCCGCTTGCCACCTCACATGCGGTAGATGGGGAGAGACCATTGCTTCTCATCTCAGGCTCCTCCTCTTCAACTCTGCTCTTTTATAACCACCGTTGAGTGTATTTTCTTTCTCAAGTGTGTGCTCTCTGGCCTCTGTTCACAGTGACTAACAGTAGACAGAGCTGGTGGAAGACATGAGTACCATAAAGAAAAGCCATCAATGCCCAGGCATTGCCCCAGCTGACAGCCACTGTCACCATTTCCACTCAACTTCTCTGTTTGTATCCTGTTTCCTCTCATTCCAATCCATACACACAGGTGGAGTTCCCACAGTTTCCCTGGAGAGAGCTGTGCTGTGGTGAGAAGGCAAAAACAAACCAGAAATCATATCTCATCCTGAGGAGCTAATGCTGTGTAAGGCAGAAAAGATGCATTTACAAATAACCAGACCATTCTGCAGAAATGAGTGCAGCCTGAAGAAAGGTGCAAACTGCCTGTTACAGGAGGTCAGAGGACAGAAAAATTCCACTTCTGTTTTCTGTCTTTGATTCTCCTCCCAGCTCCAGACGAATTATTAAATGTCCCACTTCAATTTCCCCAGATGTCTAATGAGGAAAACATACCTTCTTTTACACGTCTTGCTGGGGAGTCATGAGTTAGTGACAAGGTATCTGAAAAGGCTTTGGGATTTCATTTTCACAGCATCCAAACACCTCTTTAACCTTCTAGCACGTGAGACGAGGAGGGCAGGTGAAGTGGTTTAGATCTGTGTGTGTGAGCGTGCGGATGTGTGTGTGTGCACACGTGTGTCACGCGCGTGTGTGTGACCGCCACGCTCCAGAGGAGGCCGCAGGGGGCGATAAAAGGGAGGCCTGCTGGGACCACCAATTTCTTTTTCCCATCTGTGATGGCTGGGCCCCGTGCTTCACACTGGGAAGGGTATCAGCAAACTCTCCTCTGCCTTGTGGCGCGGCCGCCTTTAATTCATATTTGCATGTGTTGTGAGACTAGCCAGGCAGCTGAGCGACTGCCCAGGAGTGGAGCTTGTGATGATGCAGAGAAATGAAATCACTGTTTAATGAGAATCGGTGAGATAAGGTCCACAGATGGACCATTCGGGGGGCTGTGTTTGAACCACGGTATTCCATTCATTTTATAATACACCTTACTGTGGGCTTAAATTGCATTCTTAGAAAATTTAGCCCAGCATGACTAGTTCTTCTTAGAATAGCATCACTAACATAATGTTGTATTCAATAAGTCTGTTGCATAAAAGGTTATCTTGTATTTTTATCATTATAAGTCTCCAGTGCTTCTAGAATCTACCTTCAAAAATACTGCAAAATGATGCTTTTGATGCAGTTGTGTTTTGGAGTAAGCTCTAAAAAGCTGTGTCTACAAATTCTATGCCTCAGTTTACCCTTTATAACGTGGTTTCTATTTTTTTACAGTTCTTTTTAGAAATCAACTCTCTAAAAGAATATACTAGTGATATTTTTCCTATAGCACTTAATCTTTGACAGTTAGTGTTTTGATTGTTTTTTTGACTTTTTCTCTATTTTTATCTTTGCGGTATATGTGACTAAGTGTAGGGTTTGTAGTTAGACAAACTAGGGTCTGAATCTCAGCTCTCAAACAGTTGTGATCATAGGCAAGTCACATATTGTTACGAAGACAAAGTAGGCACAAAACATTTAACCCAGCCTATCATGTATTAGAAATACTATAATCAATTCTAGCTATTATTGTAAGAATGATAAATTTTCTGGTTTAGCCTCTCTAACCTAACTATAACTACATTATTCTTTGAAAATTTCACCTGACCTTGTTTTGTCTGTATCTGTGGAATTACTTTTCTTATTGAAAGACACATTATTCACAGCTGGTTTTAGGCTCACGAGTTCTTCTTACACAGTGGGAAACTAATAAATGAATTAAGCACATATTTCATAAAAGATTGTTGTATTTATATGTGTATACATAAATATAATTTTCAACAATGAAAAGTAACTTGTCATGAATAGCTTATTTCATGAGATAAAAAGATAGGACAACAGTAAATGACACTTAAAAATGCAATTCTGGGTCACACAAATCTTCATGAAATTACACAAGATCTTGTGATTGTATTACACTGAAAAAGAAGAGTGGATAGCAAAATAGCCAGCCACCATGAGAATTATTCTGTTGGAGCAAATTATTAGAAAAGGAAGAAGTAAACTTTCTAGGAATTTCAAATCACAAAGAATTTAGATCGAAGGAATTTGCCATCGTGTTTTCTCAAATAGGCATTGAATTTTATGTTGGATTAAAGAATTGGTTTAGGGAGGGAGTGGTTCCTCAGAATGAAGCTCTTCCAGGCTCCCTCCTGCTTTGTTTTTGCCTGGGGCATTGTTTTCTGTTTGCCAAGACCAGCTGCTTCCTTGCTGGCCAGGTTTCCATTTTGCAGCCCAGGGCTGCTTTTCTGAAGTGGGGGAATCTGCCCCTCTGAGGCTGGACGGGGCAGCTGTGTGTCCCCAGGCTGGGCGAGGAGGATGAACTGCCTTGAGGCCTGGCTGGATGCATTCTTGCTACTGTACTTTCACTGTGCTCTCTTCTCGGATCTTCAACAAACGTAACCTCCGCCAGCTGTGTCTGAGCTCCTCGGCTCTGCTGCCTCTGGGAGGCAGGCCGGCAGACAAAGGGGGCTGGCTCCTCGTTAGATGCCAGCTATTTTTTTCCACATGGTCTCCAGGAACAGTTACTAATCATATCAGACCCTGAAACAATTGAAGACGTTCCTATCTGCTAAGCGTGAGATCTGTTGCTAGCACACAAACAAATCTCAAACTACCTTAGCACAAACACGGTAACATGCACATTGTAAAATGTACCATTAATCAGCCATCAACAAGTATTCATTCATTTATTATGTGATGTGGGGGAGACAGAGGAAAACAGCCCTGCTCTGTAAAGATTTAGTCAGACCTTTAGGGGTAAATCTTGTCCCCCACTGTAGCTGAATGTACCTCCTTAACTAGAGTCATTGCAGATATAATTAGTTAAGGTGAGGTTTTACTCAGGATGTGTGTGTGTAGGGCTAATCCAATAGGACTTTATAATCCTTATAAAATGAGGAAATTTAGACACAAGCACCCCACAGGGAGAATTCAATTTTTTCATAAATTTGCCACTGACTGACCTGACCTTGCTTATTTTCGTTGATTTATTTCTCAATTTTTTAAAAAAATGAAGTATAGTTAATTTACAATATTGTGCCACTTTCTGCTGTACAGAAAAATGACTCAGTTAAACACACATACACATTCTTTTGTTGTATTCTTTCCCGTTATACTTTAATCACAGGATACTGAATATCCTTCCCTGTGCTATATATTAGGACTTTGTTGTTTATCCATTATAAGTCTAATAGTTTGCATCTACCAACCCCAAACTCCCAGCCCACCCCTCTTCCCCCCTCTCCCCTTGGCAGCTACAAATCTGTTGTCTGTGAGTCCGTTTCTGTTTTGCACCTAGGTGCATTTGTGTCTTATTTTAAATTCCACATATAAATGATATTATATGGTATTTGTCTTTCTCTTTCTGACTTATTTCACTTAATATGATCATCTTTAGTTGCATCCATGTTGCTACAAATGGCATTGTTCAGTTCTTTTTTATGGCTGTGTAGTATTCCACTGTAAATATGCACCATATCTTCTTTACCCATTCCTCTGTCAGTGGACAGTTAGGTTGCTTCCATGCTTTGGCTTTTGCAAATAGGGCTGCTATGAACATGGGGGTGCGTGTAACTTTTTGAATTATGGTTTTGTCCAGGTATACTCCCCGGAGTGGGATTGCTGGATCATATGGTAATTTTATGTTTAGTTTTCTGGGGAACCTCCATATTGTTCTCCATAGTGGCCGCCCAACTTACATTCCCACCAACAATGTAAAAGGGTTCCCTTTTCTCCACACCTTCTCCAGCATTTGTTATTTGTAGACTTTTTAATAATGGCCTTTCTGACAGGTCTGAGGTGGTACCTTTGTTGGGTTTTTAAAAATCATCTTTTTTCCCCACACTTAAACTCCTAGAGGCGGGTGCTCCTGTCTGTTCTGTTTAGTGCTTGGCACAAAGTAGATACTTGAAAATTATCTGTTGCAAGAAGACATAAATAGAAGAGTAAGGTTTAATTTGGGAAGGTAGACTTTTGCGTGTGGGCATAGCTGTACTTCTCCCCCTTCCCTCCCTCCCCGCTCCCTTCCTGCTCTCTTTCCTTCTTTCCTTCCTCTCTCTCTCCTGTCACTTTAAGGCTAGAAGAAAGTATCTGTGCTCACTGCACAAACGCAAGTTGTTCTCTCCCTACTGTGGTGACTGTGGTTTTGTCTCGTTTTGCACTTCACTCTGTCTCTGAGCTGCAGAGAGGTCAGGCGGTCAGTTCTCAGTCCTGCTGGGCCACCTTTCCTGGAAGGAAAGGCAGTACTACGGAACTAGCCCTGCATTTGCGGTGCTCAGAAGCCGCTGACACCGAATTGTTCAGGGCCCCTCCCAAGGACCCGTGGAGGAAGGCATTACCTCCACCTCTGCATTTGAGTGGAAGAGGCTCTGTACATCCAGGAATGGAGGACCAACGTGTGGATATGTCCATGCAGTCCTGTGCATCAGAAAGACTTAGGACGGGATACATTGTGAAAGTCCTACTTCCTCCTTTTAAACACCCAGTAAAACATGAAAAGGGCTCAGAAACATAATTTGGTCACTGAATGATAATGGCTGTGTTTGGGCTCACCAGCTGAAGAAATACAGGAAGGTTGGACTGAGATGATAGGCAGTGGGTGGAGGAGGCTACTGGGAAAATGCTTCAGATAAACGTTTCGGGGATAAAATCCTGAACCAAGGGAATGACAGTGGGAACAGAGAGGAAAAGACTGATCTGACTGTTGATGATGTATTTAATGTTCAATGATTAAATGTTATCTTTATTTATGTACAATCCATACTTCACCTACTGCTGAGAAGGATTTGAAGGGGATGACAAGTTGAAGGTGAGGGATGAGTTAAGAATGACCCTAACTCCCCAAGCCTGAGTGATGAGGAAAAGAAGGGTATTCCTATCTGAGTCAGGAAGGGCTGGGAGGAGAAAATACTTGTGAGCAGACAATGACGTGTTCAGTTTTGGATTTGTCACTCTTGAGGTGATGACGCATATTCAGATAGAAGAGTCTCCTAGACTACTGTAAACAACTTACTCAAAGAATTCCTGCCATTCATAGGCAGGGTGCCTGAAAAAGAAATATATGTGATGAGCAGATAAATATGAACCCCATAGCTTGTAGCTGTAGCCATTGTTTGTGTTTTACTGCCTTTCAGTGTAAAATCTGGAGAAGGTGGTGGCACCCCACTCCAGTACTCTTGACTGGAAAACCCCATGGACGGAGGAGCCTGGTGGGCTGCAGTCCATGGGGTCGCTAAGAGTCGGACACGACTGAGCGACTTCACTTTCACTTTTCACTTTCATGCATTGGAGAAGGCAATGGCAACCCACTCCAGTGTTCTTGCCTGGAGAATCCCAGGGACGGGGGAACCTGGTGGGCTGCCGTCTATGGGGTTGCACAAGAGTCAGACATGACTGAAGCAACTTAGCCATGTAATATCTTTGCTCCAAAGGAGTGGTAATTTTGATTATCATATGTTTGCACATGCATGTACCCTTCCCCCCCAAGACACATTCCGAGAAGTCTATTTTCTGTGGTTGCATCCTAGGATCTTGAAACTATACCAAATTGCTGGAAGTTTTGCTTTCCTGTATCCCGGGAGAGCCCTTCTTCTGCTGCTTCGTGTGGTCCCTCCACTCTCATTCTCCAATAGGAACCCCTGTGTGTTGTCCTGAGATCTCTTCCTCATTTCTTGAATAGAAGGACTGCGTTTCCTGCAGCCTCAAGTAACTTTTCTTCTGCTCTCCTTCATCTGGGAGACGCTCAGAACACTATAGTGTTCTCCTTGGAAAAACGCATGAAACAAGGTGTGGTAGGTAAGATGGGTAAGGTGGGAACTCTGCAAATGTGCACCAAGCTAGGACTTAGAAGCAGAGGAGTGAGGTTACAGCTGGAAATATCCACAGTTGCTGAGGGGTGAAAATGTCTGATTGGCCAACGCACCCTCCTTACAGGCTCACAAGTGGAAGGGCATGGATTTATTACCCCGTTTCTAGAACTGATTCTTTCATAGAATCCACACCAAGAATTTATTACTTTCTATCAGTTCAGTTCAGTTCAGTCGCTCAGTTGTGTCCGACTCTTTGCGACCCTGTGAATTGTAGCACACCAGGCCTTCCTGTTTATCACCAACTCCCGGAGTTCACTCAAACTCATGTCCATCGAGTTGGTGATGCCATCCAGCCATCTCATCCTCTGTCGTCCCCTTCTCCTCCTTCCCCTAGTCCCTCCCAGCATCAGAGTCTTTTCCAGTGAGTCAACTCTTCGCATGAGGTGGCCAAAGTATTGGTGTTTCAGCTTCAGATTACTTTCTATAGTGTGTGTCAAAATTCATAGTATGTTTAATTTTCACCAGTATCTAAATCTTAAACTCTCTTTGATTCAATGGGGCCCAAGAAAAAGATGTTTTTCTTTTTTTGTTTCGAAGTTGTTAGAAACATAATTTTTTAAAATTATGCAAGCCAAACATTCACAAACAGAAAGACATTAATGAGTAGAATCTGTTATCTTATCCCTCCCTTGAATTCCACTCCTTTCAGGAGGTAGCTGGTAAACAGTTTGATATATAGCTTTCTATGTCTGTTTCTGTATATTTAAATATAATATATACCTGAAATGCTCTGTCCCCAGGTGGTCACACAGCTGGCTCCTTCAGTTCAGATGCCATTTCTTCAGGGAGGCCTTCTCTGATGACAGGATCTCAGTTAACTCCCACCTTTCCCTATCCATCTATGTTTCCATTGTGGACGTAGCTTTAGGCTCAGATGGTAAAGAATCTGCCTGCGTTGCAGGAGACCCGGGTTCCATCCCTGAGTCGAGAATATCCACTGGAGAAGGGAATGGCTGCCCACTGCAGTATTGTTTTCTGGAGAATCCCATGGACAGAGAAGCCTGGCGGGCAACAGGCCAAGGGGTCTCAAAGGATCAGACACGACTGAGTGACGAACACTTTCACGTGAGGAACAGCCAAAGAGTGAATGCAAGTGGCTTCTAGAATCTGGGAACAGCCCTCAGATAATAGGCAGCAAGAAAATGAAGGCTTCTATCCTAAAACTGAAAGAAACTGGGAGATAATAAATTTGTGTTGTTTGAGCCTCTAAGTGTGTGGTTATTTGTTATGGAAATGACAGAAAAGTAATTCATCATCAGAATCATCTTGGTTTTTTATTGGTTTTCTTATTTATTGCTTGCCTGCCCAATTGAAAGTCAGCTTTAGGAGCCTTTGTCTATCTGGCCACCACTTTGTCTCTATTAACTAAAATAATTCAGTAGGTGCTAATTTTGCAGTTGTTGAGTGAATAAATGAATACGAAATATATACATATTTGTATGAGATCAGTGTATACACATTACCTGATGAATTGCTTTTTCCACTTCATGATATGTCTTATGGATCTTTCCAGATCAGTTCTGTTTTTTCTCTTTTAAAATTAATTTTTAAATATTTATGTTTAATTGTAGGATAATTGCTTTAAAATGTTGTGTTTATTTCTGCCATACAACAATGAGAATCAGCCATAAGTGTACATGAGTCCCTTCACTTCTGAACCTGCCTCCAACCCTCTGTCCTAGCCCACCCCTCTAGGTTGTTACGCAGTGCTGGGTTGAACTCCATGTTATATAGCAATTTCCTCCTGGCTCTCTGTTTTAGATTCCATATCAATTCTCATAGCTATAATTCATTATTTTTGTTACTACATTCAATTCATGATTGGATGTTTAACTTTTGTTAATCATTCCCTTACTGATGGACATACAGGCTATTTTCAGTTTTTCTCTTTGTATGTCTCTGAGCAGATGTCTAAGTATTTCTAGGGGACAGAAATGAATTGTTGGTCAAAGGATATGTCCTTGTAAGCTTGATGGACAGTGCTAAATGGCCCTCTAAAAATACTACACAATAGACATCCCGAATAATTGAGTAGGAGAGTTACTACTTCTATACACTCTTGGCAATGTTGGTCTTATTAATCCATTTGATATTTTAAAACTCTCTGGTAGGTAAATATTCAATAACTATATGGTATATTTAATATTTGGTCATGCAAATTCACATTTAATTTTTTCCTTACCTTGTGTATTTTAACTATTCAATTATCATATTTTCCTTTATAAGAACTTTATACTCAGTATGTTGTTTTTTCAGATTATTTTTAATATATATTAATTTGGAGAGAATTATTATATACAAAGGGACTTCTCTGGTAGCTCAACTGGTAAAGAATTTGACTGCAATGTATGAGGCCCCCGTTTGATTCCTGGGTTGGGAAGTTCCCCTGGAGAAGGGATAGGCTACGCACTCCAGTATTCTTGGGCTTCCCTGGTGGCTCAGATGGTAAAGAATCTGCCTGTAATGAGGGAGACCTGGATTCGATCCCTGGGTTGGGACGATCCCCTGGAGGAGCACATGGCAACCCCCTCTGGTATTTTTGCCTAGAGAATCCCCATGGACAGAGGAGCCTGGCAGGCTACAGTCCATATGGTCACAAAGAGTTGAACACGACTGAGCGACTAAGCACAGCACAGTTACATGCAAACTACTGAAACCTTTATCACATTTATTATCAGGCTAATCTAAGTGCTTTGATGTTATCATGATATGATCCTCTGTCTACTACATTTTCAAAGTGGATATTATTGACAAGTAAAGATGCTAGTGGTTTCTCTTATATTAGTCACAATAGTTTTCCAGTTGATTATTTTAGATTTCTGGGTAGATAATCACATCATACACAGATAATTAGTTTTGTAGGTGTTTCTTTCCATTTTCCCAACTAATTTCTTTTCTGTACTTCTTGTATTGGCCAGGACTACCAGTATCATGGTCATAATTGATGGCAGAATTATTTGTCCTATCCTTAGCTTAAATGGAAGAGGTTTTATTTTGCTTCTTCCTTAACTCAGTTTGATCATGTATACACAGATTTTTAGATTCGTTATGACTTAATTGGAGAAATTTCCTTTCTTGTTTATATCAAGGAATATGGACAGACAGTAGATGATGTGGTGGCTTAAAGAATGAAGAATAGGTCTGCAAAGAATGTTGTTTTTTGGTACAGTGCTATGGAAAGAAAGAGGGAGGAAGAATAGAAACTTAAAGTACAAGGGAAGCAGGATGAAAAAGAAAGTAAGAAGAGCTATGAGAGAGACCATATGAACACAAAACAAGACAATAACAGTAGAGGGTGCATGTTCCCAGACCTCAGTTGAAAATGTGGCTGGACAACTTGCCTTTTGGGTAGAAGAAAGGACATGTGTGGCAGGAGAAAGGGAAAATGAACGATAGGCACTGGGTGAGGATGGCCAGGATGGGCATCGTCATGGCATCAGGACTGAGGTGGAATTGTGGGTAAAACCTTAACCGCCAAGATTTCCCAATGCATGGCCAGAAATCCTGCACCATCTAAGCAATGACAGTGCTGTACTCAGACACCTTTGACCGCTCCAACTAATGTTGATGGGGCTCAGATGTCAGGGTGTAGCAGGGTTGTCTGTGTGCTTAAGACTGCGCAAGTTTGGAGTTATAAGCACGTTTCCACTGTAGAGTCCGTCTGGCATCCCACCCTCCACCTGTCTCCACAGAAGTGGACTGCTCAAAGGTGACGGAACACATTGTGGGATGCTGTACATGTTCTGCCAATTTCCAGCTCACATGAAGCACATAAGTGCCTTGGAGAAAGATAAGGATTTTCCTGTGTAAATGTAATCAGAATGACTGAAACTCAAGTTTTCCTTGGTATCTCGGTACTGTATTACAGCATCTCTTCTGTACACCTGCCACTCTAAAGATGCCAGACTCTGACATCTGCATATTTCCAAGTCCATATTAAGGGTCTTTTCTTCATAATCATGATTTTTTTCCCTTTAAGTCATTTACTAGTAATAAGCTTAAAGTTAGTTTATTTTTTAAATGGCAAGTTGTTTTTTTTCATTTTTCCTCTCACAAAGGAATCTCTACCAAAGTTCTCTTCTCCTAGGCTGTCACTGTACTTTGTGGTGTTATTTTCCTAACACTTATGTCACTGCTGATGTCAGTCCTCCTAGACTGTATGGCCTCTGAGGACTGATAACTGTGTCTTTTTGACTTGCCTTCTTTCGTTCTTTACACAGTGCCTGGAATAATATAAAGAGTAATCAGCAAATTTGTTAATAAATTAATTCTTAAAAGAAATGAACAAGATAATGTATTTACATGTATTTTTCTTAGGAATAGTCTCAAGATGGTGGTTCAGAGTGAATTTATCAAGGCAAACATGAGAATGGAGGTAATTGCTTTGCCAAATATATTTTAGTAGTTTTGCTTAATAGAATACTTTCATTGATTTGTCATGTGAATATTGGTTGATATCTATTGCTGTTACCATGGAGTATACCATCACAACCATCATCATCACCAGACTATTAGGTAGTGTTCTTAGAGGTATAGGATTTCAAGCACTCTTTGGTGACTAATTCATTCTTTCTCTCATTATTATTCCTATGAGATGGTAGGTGGTGGGCATAATTTTTTTCTGGACTCTGTGTCTGGGGAACTTCTTCCTGGGGCCAGGCTGAGCAGATTCACTTTCTTTTCACAACCCTTTGTCCAGAAGGACAGTCTTTGCATAGAGACCAGAGGTCACTGGGTTGCTGACAGGGAGGGGTCTGTGGACTCCTTAGGAAGACACATAGTCACACTCTGAGGGAAGGGGGCTGGCTGGGCAAATTTCCTCTCATTTTCTGGGACCTGTTGCTTTCCAGTCCTGCTCTGGACAGTTTCCCTTTGGGGCTTATGGGTTTTCAGAATAAATATCATAGGACCATGAACCTCTTCCCAGGTGGCGCTAGTGGTAAGGAACCCCTCTTCTAGTGCTAGGAGACATAAGAGACACAGGCTCAATTCCTGGGTTGGAAAGATCCCCTGGAGGAGGGCATGGCAACCCATTCCAGTATTCTTGCCTGGAGAATCCCATGGACAGAGGAGCCTGATGGGCTACAGTCTACGGGGTTGGAAAGAGGCAGACATGACTGAAGCGACTTAGCAGGCACGAACCTCCTCTCATTCCTCTATGTTCTGCAGGGAGCTTTGGCAGGAGCAGAAGTGAAAGCTCTGCTTGTTCTTTCTTATTGGGGAAAATGAGGCAGGTTCAGTATTGGTATGGCATTTACAACAAAATCTTAGCATCCTAAAAAATTTCAGATTCACAAAGTCTAGACCTAGAAGAAATAAACTGATTTAATCTCTTTATTTTAAAAAGGGCAAAATCGATACCTAAAGGTCACCCAGTACTAGAAGAGGACCAAACCTTAGAGTCCCTGGTCCAGGACTTATTTGGTGATACAAGGACTTGAATAATTATTCAGTTAAAGTGTTAACATTATTTGAGTATAAACATTTACTTATAACTTTTTAGTAGAGAAAGAGATCATTTAATTCCTAGTGCAAGAATAAAGCAGGACATTTTCAAGATACAGTTTTGTGGAAACTGCTCTTTTAATTATGTACTTGTTATATATTAGTCATGCTTTTTCCGAAGAAATAGAGCCACTGAGTCAAAGTATAAGACTGACTTATTTTCTGAGTTTCTGATTCTAGAAAAAAGTGGCAGCACAGAGCAGAGCAGGGAAGAGGCAATGGGAGAGCTGGGGTCTGGTCTAACTCTGCCCCCAGCTTTCCGCGGGCTGTCGAGTTCTGCTTAGCTCTGGTAGCTCGTCTGTAAAATGCCTTCTTTCCCTTGTAGGATCATGGGGACACACACGAGCAAAGTTAAATCAAAGTGCTTTGAAACACACTTTCTTTACAGAAAGGAATTGCATCCCTCTGTTTATGTTAATATGCAGAGCTATTAGCTTAAGACATACTCCTGAGGACTTTATTTCAAAATGCCAGGTATTACCATCTTTGTAGACTTTCACCAAGAAGAAAAATGTTGTTAACTTTGGAGAGAAGGTTAAGAACAAAAGATAATAACCCTAGGCTGAGGGTTTCAACTCCTGGCCTGTCTCCTCCATGTCACACACCTGCCCTCTGGCTGGGGCCATCGGTGATAGCAAAAGTTAATTCTGAGACTTCTGGAACTTAAGATAATCCATCACTTCAAAGCATCTACTCTGCCAAAAACGTTGCCGATCTCTCAGTTTACAATGTCAACAAGTACTCACCGTTGCTTATAAAGAACACTTTGGTCCCTATTTCACTTTGGAAATGGTGGAGGGAAAATTTTAAGCATCTTAAATATTTAAGATGTTGTATGAATTTGAACTAAGACACTTTGTCTGAAATGTGTGACTAAGTGTGAGAGGGGTGGGTTGAATAAAACGCCAAAGAAGGAAGGAAGATAGCTGACAAGAAAGGAAACAGTGCTAGCCGAAGAACGAAGAACGCTAGGACAGCTGTCTGCCTGCGTTTGTCTAGTAACTGAGTTTATTGCTCAAATGTAACGACTTTGTCTTAACAGCAAGAAGAAAGTACTGGAGCAACAGGCTGTTGATCGAAGCACATCTCACACTTTGTCATGGTAAGCAGTTGGCCCTTTCAACACTGTTCCTGTCAACGTATAGGTCACTGGGTTGAGTTTTGTGACACATTTTACCCCTCTGAGGTCCTGACTCAGACAGTAGAGAGTAGGTGAATGGTCTTAGCTGCTCACTTAACTTTTCCTTTTTTTTTTCTCAGGGTTATTTCTGTTTCTGACAGTTCAGACAGTTCATCACATAAATCTGGGGTAGAGATCTCTCATGTTAGTGGGCAGTGAAAGGCTTAAATCATTTTCTGTGAAGCGGCTTATGTTGCTACATCATTGATGCTTTATCACTTATTTTTTCGCTCTTTCTTGGGCCAGGCAAGGATATCTATATTAGGCAAATGAAAAATGAGCAGCGCTCTTATCCTCTTGTTAATACAGCTGGTCCTATTCCAAAAATCATACTCTACCGCTGACAAATCACTGTAATAATCACAAGCCTAAGCTTTAATTTCTTGGGCCATTTTTATAAAGCATTCATTTTTCAGCTATTAGGGTAGACAAAATTGTTTTGAAAAAACATCTAGAGTTTGTAATGCTTTCTTACTTGAGACCTGAAGTTTATTGACCAGAGCCTCAGTTCTATTGCTCAGACTAATGCATGGCCCAGGAGCATCTCTCTGTCATGTTCTGCCTCAGTTTCCTCATCTATAACATCTCTTATCTTCAGTTCCCAGCACTGATGAAGTGACAGAGACATATAATCAGTTTCTCTAGAGGGGGCTCTTTAATGCAAGGTATTATTGACACTCAGATATATGTTTTTAAGCTGAGAATTTAAATTTTTTCCTTCAGAAGACATCTTTGAAAATTTAAGAATTTAAAATTATAAACCTAAAAAATAATGTTTGCTTAGTCACTCAGTCGTGTCTGACCCCTTGGACAATTGCCCATGACTCCTCTGTCAATGCCTTTCCCAGGCAAGAATACTGGAGTGGATTGCCATTCTCTTCTCCAGGGGATCGTTCCAACCCAGGGATTGAACCCAGGTCTCCTGGATTGGCAGGTGGATTCTTTACCGTCTGAACCACCAGGGAAGCCCGTGTGGAGAGTTGTCCCCAAAGGATGTCCCTGAGAGAAACACTATGGCTCCAACACCAACATTTTTTTCTGTAAGCAAATATCTAACGAGAAAATGAAATTACCTAGTAATAAAAATCTAAAAGAAAAAAAAACACAACTTCTGATTGGCAGAGAGGGCGTCTTATCTCCTGTTATGTACCTCGAAGAAGCTGCTTAGTTATTTTTAAGCTGAAATGTGAGGAAGGCAAGTTTTGTTTTCAAAGATGCTCTGTATTCCCTTTCTTCTTCCTTCTATACTATGTCCTCTCTTCTCATGGATTCTCTGATCCCTGGGCAGCTGATGCCCTTGTGATGCGTCTCAGCTCTTCCTAAGTGTCCTGCCTATACCTGTTACCCCAGGGAGTGCTTTGAAATCTGGATTTCATCCAACCCTATTTTCCAACAAAATTCCCCCCTTGTATTATTTTCCTTCATGACCTTGTCTAACAGTAATAGCTA
Source organism: Bison bison bison (assembly GCF_000754665.1). Taxonomy (NCBI): domain Eukaryota; kingdom Metazoa; phylum Chordata; class Mammalia; order Artiodactyla; family Bovidae; genus Bison; species Bison bison. The sequence continues at coordinate 5,254,506 of NW_011495057.1, read as the reverse complement.
CTATAATAATGGATGAAAGCATGTCTGTCCGATGAAGGAATATTAATATTTTAATCTACAGGAGAAACAAATGCTGGGCATAATCGATGCTGTGATGGAGAGCTCTTTGCTATCAGATCACTCTGATCCAATTCCTGTGTGTTATTCTCAACAGACATGGAAGTCAGTCCATGAAAGGCCTGCTTCTAGGTCCCAGGAGAGCACAGGGCTCTAGCTGCATCTCACCAATTCAAAGAGTGAAAGTGAAAGTTGCTCAGACGTGTCTCACTCATCAAGACCCCATGGACTATACGGTCCATGGGATTCTCCAGGCCAGAATATTGGAATGGGTAGTTTTTCCCTTCTCCAGGGGATCTTCCCAACCCAGGGATTGAACCCAGGTCTCCCGCATTGCAGGTGGATTCTTTACCAGCTGAGCCACAAGGGAAGCCCAATGTTAGTTTCTCATTCGTGTTTGACTCTATGCAACTCCATGGACTGTAGTCCTCCAGGCTCCTCTGTCTATGGAATTCTCCAGGCAAAAATACTGGTGTGGGTAGCCGTTTCTTTTTCCAGGGGATCTCCTCAACCCAGGGATTGAACCCAGGTGTCCTGCATTGTAGGCAAATTCTTTACCATCTGAGCCACCAGGGAAGCAAAAAAGTAACCAGGAGCCTGAGCAGCTGATTAGCAGCAAACACCTACTTACTTTCTCAATGCTCTGAACAAAGAGGCCAAGCCAAGGATGTTCAAGTCCAGTCTGTCATGAGTTTCTAGGAAATGACTGACCCCGAAGCCACAGTGCTTTCAGAAGGCCTGAAATTAGAGATGGTAATGAACTCATAGATGGGTGAGGGGAAAGGATTAACACGTGAGCTGCCCATTTCCATGGATACAAGGCTCCTTTCATTTATTTTTACTGGTCTTTTTACAGGGAGTCAGAGCTCCAATCCGATAGGACATCTGTGCTTCATTAGCTGTGTTTCATTAGGTTTATAATGTGATTTAAACGGACCCCTCAAAGTTGTAACAGGGGAGGCTCCTGAGAGTCCCAAGTTCCAGGCCTTGCCTTGCAGGGGGCCTGCAAAATGGCTACATGAATGGAGATGAGTGTTTCGAGGTCATGGGGCTGCTGGATGATGGATCTCAGGCTTGGATGAGGTTGAAAACATCTTTTATTCTGCAATTAAGGTCTTAAAAAAAGGGGCCTGCTACATCTGAGCGCATCTCTATAGGGAAAAAGAAGAATTTGGCTGAGAAGGCCTGGAAGGCTCCGCTAATTCTAGCAGTTCTAGCAGTTAGGGGTCCCTCATCCAGCACTATAGTCTTCGTTCTCTTTGCCTTGGAAGTCAGCACAATTAACATGTGTTTTTTAGGCTGTGGAAAGAAATGCAAACCATGCTGGTGGTTTGGTGGGCTGCAACAGGAAGCAGGAAGCAGCCACTTTTTGAGTGTCCCCTCTAGCAATGATTAAAGTAGAAGCAGGTAGTCAGTCATGTGACAGGGTTGAAATGTATAAACTGGGTATCACACTGCTCTGAGAATAGTTGCTATGGTAACCCAGACAGAGATGGAACAGCAGTAAAGGAGAGCTGCCCTGAAAGCAAATGTTATTGATTAAATGAGATTTTTTTTTTTTTTTTGGTGTGGTGGGGGCTGGTGCTAGAAGTGGTGAGAATGGGCATAGAGGCAGGTGAACCTATGCTAATGACCATATGGAGAGTGTGGTTCTTTTTTTTATTTTTCTTGGTCACTCAGTCATGTCCGACTCTTTGAGACTCCATGAACTATCACCTGGCAGTCTCCTCTGTCCATGGGATTTTCCAGGCAAGAATACTGGAGTGGGTTGCCATTCCCTTCTGCAAGGGATCTTCCTGACCCAGGGATCGAACGTGGGTCTCCTGAATTAGCAGGTGGATTTTTTACAAACTGAGCCACAAGGGAAGCCCCATGGTTTGTTTACATATTGACAGATCTTGTCAGGAATCCTCAGAGAAACAGGAAGTTAAATGATCATCTGCATGAGTTACTGTTTCTGGGGCTGAACTTTTGGATTTCAATGTTGCATAGTAAATTTATTGTTCCTTAAGAAAATCCAACATGCTGCAACCAGCTGGTATAAGCTAGCCTTGAGTTCAAAATCCGATCACTTGAAGCTATGTTGTTTTCTGCAGAGTTTATGGCTATGTCCTCTAAGCACCTGATTATTTCTAATTGGGTCCCACACTCTGCTTTAAATTGTTCACATTACCATTCCAGAGGTAGCTATTTGGTTGAGGAGATGGAGTGGCCCTCTAAATGTATCCTTATTCCGACTTTGGAAAGTGCATCCCCTGTGAACTTCTTGTATTGGAACCCATCTACGCTTACTTTCTCTTAACTGTTACAATGAGGAAAGAATCCTTGTCCTACTTTTCAGGACAATTGTGAGAAACAACTTATTAATGATTACAAAGCAGCTTGAAAATACAAGCTCTTCACAAATGCAAGATGATAAAAAATTCATAGAGTAACAATAACAATAATTCTATCAAGGCCACTGGGAAGATGACTGGAGTGTGCCCAGAGGTCCAAAGCGGGAATCAGGAACTGTGTATAGGAAATTTCCCTTGATGTATACCACATGACATATGAGACTACCAGATACCCTGGACTTCTTCAACTGTCATCTGTGTGTGTATATGCGACTCTTGGACCCCTGGTGCTGGTGGCTTAGTCACTAAGCTGCGTCCATCTCTTGCAACCCCATGGACTGTAGCTCTCCAGGCTCCTCTGTCCATAGGATTTTCCAGGCAAGAATATGGCAGTGGGTTGCCATTGCCTTCTCCAGGGGATCTTCCTGACCCAGGGATTGAACCCATGTCTCCTGCATTGCAGGAGGATTCTTTACTGACTGAGACACCAGGGAAGACCCTTGGTCCACTATACAGACAAATTGCAGATTTGGCAAAAGTCTTTTTATTTTAGGGAGTTGTTGGTCTGATATTCAGAGTCCTCAGCATGCCCTTATTAGGATCTGGTGGAAATGGTGTTCTAATATCATCAATACTGCTCACTCTTGAGACTGATGACCTTCCCTTTGTCCTCTTGTCTTTCCTTTTTGCAGCAAGCCACACAATACAATACACTCCTTTGCCAGCAGATCTGTTACTAAAGGAATTCATGCATCTTGCATCTTGAAGATGCATTATTAATGCCTGGACAAATCACATCAGGTGAAACGCAGCAAGTCCCTGGCACTGAAAAAAAGGAACAAAGGCTGGTTCTACAAGAGAGCGATGGATGAGACAAATTATAACAGCTGGGAGTTTCTTGTAAGTAAGGTGGCATAAAAACCAGAAATGCTAAAATTGTGTGCACAGACAGTAACTTCATTTTTTTCCTGGTAGAACAGATTACACATGGTGCTGGAAGAAAGCCACTCTAATTGTGGCTTCGTTAAAGTCATGGTGTTGCAACTCTTTGAATTTCTCAGCAAAAGGGGCCTGCTTGCTGGTGACCAAATTACTTCCAAGTGCAACCCCAGGCTCTTGTACATGATTTCTGAGATGGACTAGGAAAGATGGATTTTTCTAATGGAGCCCGTAATCAACTCTGGCTGCACAGGGGAAAAAAATAAGATGTGGCTGGGGAGAGTTAATCAGGGAACTCTGGGGGAATGGAGACTGTCTGGGAGAGGCGGAACAGAGTCCCTCTTGTCTCCTCTCCTGGCCAAGGTGGAGATGCCTGCGTAGGCTGACGTGAGGCAGTGGTTTACCAAGAGTGTGATTCATCCTCTGGCACGAGAACTTATAGATCCTTTCAACTTTAAAACCAGGGGATTGGAGATAGATAAATATCAAGAGTATTTCAAATGGATTAGAAAAGGCCACAAGTGAACAATCATTTAGCTGTGCTGATCCATGACTGTGCCTACTCCCAGCAGTCACTAATGACTCATGAGCTGCTCGAGCACTTATGAGCCCCTTCTCACCCTTTTCTGTTGGGTCCATGACAGAGAGGACTTGTTTTAAATTGCAGGCCACAGCTAAAGTTTATGGTGACATTAGAGGGAGGCATTTTTCTAAACTACTTCTATGTCATCAGTTTATTAAATAAGACTTCTTTTGGCACCTTGAAAGAAATTATATTCTTTTAAAGTAAGAAAGCTGTTGATACGTTGGAGAAAGTGGCAGTGATGTGTGTGTGTGTGTGTGTGTGCATGCATGCTTGTGCCTCACACACACCATTCTCTTGAGGCTTCTGTGTAATATTGCCCACATTTTCTATTTGGAGAATCACTTTCTCCTACATATACTCAACAACAAACATGAAACCACCTAATTATATTTTCATAATCATGATTAAAAACCATCTAAATTATCCTGCTTGATGTACTCAAAGAGTTTGTTGATTGCTTTTTGATGTGTATTAGAGCTCCATGAACAGCCACATCAAATGATTTGCTTCACAATGAAATGGAGGAAAAAGCCCTTTAATATGCATACACACTTACTTAAAATATACATATATAATTCATACCTGGCTAATTAGCCAGCATCAACACAAAATCCGTGACCGTAAAATAATTGTGGAAAAGTTGATTACCTTCAAATAGTACATTGTTTGTATATACATATATATATA
>NW_011495057.1:5213551-5249801 GCF_000754665.1 Bison bison bison | reverse complement strand
TTTTTTTTTTTGCACAATATTGCTTCTACCTTTTACAGAGGCCATTGGTCTTTTGGACAATCAGTGCCTCTAAGTGCTTTTCACATGCTGATAAAGAACCTTGAGATTAAGATTTGAACTTTAGAACTTTTATGACAAATCATGTGTAAATGCTCCCCTCTTAGAACATATGTTCCTTTTGATGATAGAAGGGTCGTGGGCCAGTTTTCATGAAGGAACAGACATGACCAGCAGACTCCAGGGTGGGCTCTTCCCGCTGATTCCCCCACAAAATAAGCAAGTGCCCCTATCCTTCCTGCTGCTGCTAAGTTGCTTCAGTCGTGTCCAACTCTGTGCGACCCCATAGACGGCAGCCCACCAGGCTCCTCTATCCCTGGGATTCTCCAGGCAAGAATACTGGAGTGGGTTGCCATTCCCTTCTCCAATGCATACATGTGTGCTAAGTCACTTCAGTTGTGGCCGACTCTGTGTGACCCTACGGACAGCAGCCCACCAGGCTCCTCTGTCCGTGGGATTCTCTAGGCAAGAACACTGGAGTGGGTTGCCATTTCCTTCTCCCCTGGGGAACAGCCGTGTGAAGACTCCTCGTGGTTCTCCTGTTGACACACATTAATTGGTCCCAGGGCAGGAGGAAGTCACATTTAGGTCTTTGTGTCAAGGCAGCTTTTTGTGTTTGTGTTAACATTGCAAGATGTGCCTACAAATTAGTAAATTTCATTTTCACACTCAAATTTCATCAGCTTATTTCTAACAAAGGTATTTGTAACTGTTTACTAGTAGGGTGTTGTGCTCTGTGTGTGAATCCTTACAGGATGGGAAGCCTATTTGTTGCTTTGGGAAAGAGTGGTTTGGAATAAACAGCAGCTGACACGTAGGCCAGTGCCTTATGAGGTGTGCATAGAAGGCGGGGCAGGGGGGCGGTGAGATATTTTTCACATCAGTGATGACTGGTCTTAATAAAAAGCTGAAGTAATGAAGGCTTTACATTTTAATATGAGGAAACAGTGACTCATCTATTTATTCAACACTGAGTACCTGTTGTTTCCTAGGCACCAGCTAATTCTGAAGGGTAATGGCAAAGCAAATAGAACTGAGATACGGTTAATCCCCTGGATGGGGAGGTCACATAGAAAGAAACTCAATATAATGTGCAAATTGATATAGTTGAGATATGTGCAAGGAACCACAAGAAGATGGAGGAATAACTGCCTAAATCTGGTGGGAAAGGCTTTCCTGAAGAGCATCTTGAAAGGTGAGTTGGACTCTTTCCATGAAAAGGACTTCTAGGCTGAGGAAATTCTGGGCACAGAGGTCAGAAGTGGGAGGGGGCATGGCATGGGAGGATTTGTTGAGTACTTTTGTGTTACTGCATTTTAAGTTGTGAGGAGAGAAGAGGCAGGAGGACACGTTAGAGGGGCAAGGGGCTGGAATGTGAAGTCTCAGTGTGCTGCTCTAAGAAACTTGGGTTTTGTCTCATAAGCAAAGATGAAATTGAAGCATATTACAATCAGATTTGTGTTTTGGAAAGCTAAGCCTTTTGAAATGTGGAAGATGAATTGAATAGTGGTAACAAAGATTGGCAGAAAGGAGAGCAGTCAGAAAGTTATTAGAACACCTCCAGAGAGAGGCGCTGCCAACCTGAAAGAAAGCAATGTCAGTAGGTTACAGAGGAGGGAGCAGTCCTGGCATCTGTCCCCACTGACGGCAACATGACTAGAGTGATTGAAGCCCCTCCTTCACGTGTACCTCAGACTTCAGCCACACCAGACCATTTGCAGTTCCTGATTTGCAAATGCTATTGAAAAACTGCTGACTCATCCATCCCGCTGACTTCTATTTTACTTTAAGATTCACTTCCTGCATTACCTCCTCTGGCAAGCCCCCTTTCCCCAGGCTGAGCTAGGTGTCCCTCATTTGGACTCCCATAGAACCTGACGTCTTTCTGACGAAGCTTCTACCACACTGTTTAGTACTTGGTTATCTGGAGGGGGCCCTACTCCTTGTGCGTATGTAATAAAAGCAGCTACCAAGCAGCAGGCATTCAATGAATACCCTTTGAATGGCCAAATGCAGTAGCTTAACTGTCATTTCATCAACTACTTCAACAAAAGAATACAAAGTGCCTGTCATCCTAGGATATATCACTGGGTATCTTTTCTACTGATTCTAGACCCGTGGACTGTAGCCACAAAATGTAAAATCTCATGGTACTTTGGCAATTTTGTGGTGATTTCAGTTTAGTTCAGTCGCTCGGTTGTGTCCGACTCTTTGTGACCCCATGGACTACAGCGCACCAGTTGTGATTTAGATCAATATTAAAAAAAATGTAAGTGGAAAAAAGAAAGGCCTCCAAAACTGTCAACGTGGATGCCATATATATGTCAGAGAAACGGGCCAAAAATTTCCGCTTATCACCTATATTTATATTCTTATTGACCCAGGTAACCAAGAAATTGTTTCTTGTCTACTGTTGTAGAATCAGACATTGAGTTTTAATGAGTTTGCTAAGACCTTTAATTATACAAGTGCAGTTAGGATTATGATCTTGGGTTAAGTATTGCCACAGAGCCTTGAAATATGACATTACTACTGCTACTGCTACTACTGTTTTGTCTTTTCATAACTCAGCAAATGTGATGACAGATGGTCAGTGAATGAGATGAAAGGTACCTTACTTTTCCTCTGGTTCTGTGTGTTGTCTCTTTTGGTTCCATCCCACATTTGTCTTAACTTATTACAGTGATGACTTGACCCCTTTTCTACCTATGGAGATGCTTATGGTGTCCCTAAATAGACAAGAGATCCAGAGTTTCTTGTCTTCATTCTTTTCTGCAAAGAGTTTCAAGGCAACTTAGAATGTGAAAATAGCAGTAAACTGGTTCAAGTCTAAGCTCTGCCCCCAAGAGCTTTGTGACTTTTGAGAGGTCACCAAAACCTTTAGCACTGCACTTCCTCTCTGTGGAACGTGAAAGTCACTCAGTTGTGTCCGACTCTTTGGGACCCCATGGACTATACAGTCCATGAAATTCTCCAGGCCAGAATTTTGGAGTGGGTTTCCTTTTCCTTCTCCAGGGGGGGATCTTCCCAACCCAGGGATCGAACCCAGGTCTCCCACATTGCAGGCTATTTTTTTTTTTTTACCAGATAAGCCACAAGGGAAGCTCACAAGGGACTTCCCTGGTGGCTCAGGCGGTAAAAGTGTCTGCCTACAATGCCAGAGACCTGGCTTCAATCCCTGGGTTGGGAAGATCCCCTGGAGAAGGAAAAGGCGACCCGCTCCAGTACTCTTGTCTTGAAAATCCCATGGACAGAGTAGCCTGGTAGGCTACAGTCCATGGGGTCACAAAGAGTCAAACACGACTGAGCAACTTTACTTTCACTTTCCTCTCTGTGGAACAAGGGAGTTAGGCTGAATATTGTAATCATTCTTTTCATTTCAGAAACAATCTGCACTTATTATAACCATTTATTTATGAAGAATGTGTTAACCATCAATTTGAGCAAAGCCCTGCTCTAGATCAGATAGGAGATACCAGGAGAACAAAATCAGTCCATAGGAGATAACTATTTAGCATGTCTATTTTGCTTTTGAAATTTTGGGGCTGTGGGTCTTGATTTTTCTTGGGGATCAACTTTATTTTATAGTCAAAGGTGATGTGGCTTTGAGTCTAGAGTCAAAAGGGAGTTTAGAGGTCATCTAATTGAACTTCCATTCCACTGTATACAATACCATATGGATGTTTGTTTTTTCAGGTTATTCCTGGACACTTTCTGTATAAGGAGTTTATGATTTTTAAAGGAATCTTAAAGATTCCCAAGTATAAGAAAGTTCTTCCTTATATTGAGATGAAAAATATGCCTCTATGACATATACATATTTTTCATTCATTTAATTTCTCACTCATTCTGCTTACAAGTATTAATAGAGTATCCATCATTTATTTGGTGCCATGCTAGGCCCCTGAGATAAACCAATGAAAAACACAGAATTGGTCCTTGCCTTGAGGGATCTTAAACTCCACTGAAAGGGCAGGCACTTAAGCAAATAATCATAATGCATTCTAACAAGAACTATGACAGTGGAAATATAGATGTGTTACAGCGATGTTTAGGAGCATGTCAGATCTGAGCCTGAGTGATCTGAGAGAGCTTTTCTGAGGGTCATCTAGCTGACAGTGAAGGGTGTGTGCATGTGTGTTCTGGACTGTAGCCCTCCAGGATCCTCTGTCCATAGGTTTCTCCAGGCAAGAATATTGGAATGGGTTGCCATGCCCTCCTCCTCAGGGGATCTTCCTGACCCAGGGCTCAAACTCGCATCTCTTGTGTCTGCTGCATTGGCAGACAGGTTCTTTACCACTAGCACCACCTAGGAAGCCTGAAGGATATAGCCATGCTCGATGATATGACCCCATGGTCTCTAAAACTTAAGACAGTATTTCCCTCAAGTCCTTTTCTCTAGGCTAAACATAAAATAATCTTTTAAATTCTCAGTTTCACACACCATAAGTATGCCTCCAATATCTTCTCATTTACCAATTCAGTAACTTTGTTAGAAAATAAATGAAATTTGTTTGGCTTTATGTCCTCTGAGTGAACCCATTTTGGCTCCTAGTGATAATCTTTTCCTCTCAAAGTGCTTACAAACCATCTATTAATTATCCATTAGAGAATTTACTTGGGACTCAGTATCAAGATGTATTCTGAAGTGTTTGCTATTTAGAAATTAAAACTTTCGCCTACTTGTAGTTTTTTGGTCTCTCTGGTTCTACAGGATTTCCCAACAATTACTAACACTGCCTCTCCAATTGTATTTGCACACTCTTATCTGGGAGTATTTACCGAGTTCAAGTACACTTTTTCTGTCATCTCCACACTCATACTTTCTGGGTGTGTCTTAATTATGCTTATTCTCAACATTTCTGTTGATGATCACCCTCTTTAGAGAAGATGATTGCAAAGTAAAACTGTTGTTTTATTTTTAACACCTGATGATATTGTGCCATCTTTCCAAACAAAGACACTGTTCCTTTTATGTTTCAACTATGGCACACAATAAAAGCTTTTTGGGGGGTATCTTCACCAGTCAGAGCTAACTTATGGCCTGTGAACTTGGTGACATTCTTTGTGTGGTTTCATTATCTCCTCTCCCTCTTCTTTCTCCTCTGAATCATTGATTATGCAACTTTCCTTCTTTTTCATTCACATACTTTATAAAAATTGAACGTATTAGATGATACTCTAAACAGCTGCCTGGATTTCTGGAGATGTTTCCCCTTTGTTAACATTATTTACAATTGTATAGCCAGACTTCCATTTTTAGTGTCTCCAGTACTTCTTAGGCCATATCTTCTTTCATTGTGGCACTTTCTCAGATTAAAAAAAATTCCCTTCTAAAATCTAAGATGTGCTAATCTTATGGCATTAAAAAAGGGGAAAAGAGTGAGTGTTTATTGATTATTTACAATCCTTCATCCTAGTGTTGTCTCTTATTCACTTTCTCAACATTTTTTGGAGTTGGTTTGATTATTTCAGTTGTTTGAATGAGAAAACTGAGGCTCAGTATATTGTCCAACCTAGTAAAGAGTAAAACTGGCATTTTAGCCTGAATCTGTCTGATTCCCAAACTCCTTCTAATGTACCAGAGCTAATTACTCCCATTTGCGGGCATATCTGTGTGTTCCATGGATTACAGATTGTTGCCACTTCTTTAGAAAGTCAGAATTCATCTTCCTTAGAGGGTAAATGGATATCCCAAGTACCAGTGCTGCTACTTCTTCTATGTATCACATCATTCCTCTCCATGACACCTTGGCATAAATTTGGTTCTCTATTGGGAAAGAGATGGGGAAACAGTGGAAACAGTGTCAGACTTTATTTTTGGGGGCTCCAAAATCACTGCAGATGGTGACTGCAGCCATGAAATTAAAAGACATTTACTCCTTGGAAGGAAAGTTATGACCAACCTAGATAGCATATTCAAAAGCAGAGACGTTACTTTGCCAACAAAGGTCCGTCTAGTCAAGGCTATGGTTTTTCCTGTGGTCATGTATGGATGTGAGAGTTGGACTGTGAAGAAGGCTGAGCGCCGAAGAATTGATGCTTCTGAACTGGTGTGTTGGAGAAGACTCTTGAGAGTCCCTTGGACTGCAAGGAGATCCAACCAGTCCATTCTAAAGGAGATCAGCCCTGGGTGTTCTTTGTCAGGAATGATGCTAAAGCTGAAACTCCAGTACTTTGGCCACCTCATGCAAAGAGTTGACTCATTGGAAAAGACTCTGATGCTGGGAGGGATTGGGGGCAGGAGGAAAAGGGGACGAGAGAGGATGAGATGGCTGGATGGCATCACCGACTCGATGGACGTGAGTCTGAGTGAACTCCAGGGGATGGTCATAGACAGGGAGGCCTGGCATGCTGTGATTCATGGGGTCACACAGAGTCGGACATGACTGAAGTGACTTAGCAGCAGTAGCAGCATGGTAAAGAAGAGGAGCCCTTCGGAATGAAAGAGCCTACTTAAAGCTCTTGGTGTCCATCATCAGTTTTTTGTCGTTGCATAACGATTTCCACAAAGGTAGCCATTTGCAGGGCTTCCCTAGTAGCTCAGCTGGTAAAGAATTCAACTGCAATGTAGGAGACCCCAGTTAGACTCCTGGGTTGGGAAGATCCCTGGAGAAGGGTTAGGCTTCCCACTCCAGTATTCTTAGGCTTCCCTGGTGGCTCAGCTGGTGAAGAATCCACCTGCCATGCAGGAGACCTGGGTTTGATCCCTGGGTTCAGAAGATGCCCTGGAGGAGGGCATGGCAACCCACTCCAGTATTCTTGCCTGGAGAATCCCTATGGACAGAGGAGCCTGGCGGGTTACAGTCCAGGGGGTCTCGAAGAGTCAGACACGACTAAGCGACCTCACTTTCACTTTTTACTTTCATGCATTGGAAAAGGAAATGGCAACCCACTCCAGTGTTCTTGCCTGGAGAATCCCAGGGACGGGGGAGCCTGGTGGGCTGCCGTCTATGGGGTCGCACAGAGTCGGACACGACTGAAGCGACTTAGCAGCAGTAGCAGCAGCAGATTTACTATTGCACAGTTTCACTAGATAGGAGTCTGGGTATAATTTAACTGTGTCCTTGGGTTCAGGGTCTCACAAAGGTGCTCTTAAGGTGTCAGCCAGGCCCCAGACTTGACTGGGGCTGGATCCACTCCCAGCATTTGGTCCCCTGCATGCTGCTGGACTGAGAGCCTGTCATCTGAAGAACACTCTCAGTTCCTTGCCACATGGGCTTTCCCAGCACGGTTTCCCCAAAGCCAATACGGGAGTGACTCTCCTCATGAGATGAGCATTACAATCTTACGTAGCATAATCTCACATGGATTCATGGACATCCCATCACCTTGGACAGATTCTATTAGTTAGAAGCAAGCCATAGTCCACACGTACTTGGTGGGAAGAAGCCACGAGGACATGGATGCCAGGAGGTGGAACACTGGAGACTGCTTTTAGCATCCATGTGGCACAACATCCATGCTTTTGCATAGTGACTTTTGCAGTTCTCTGAGGATTTTCCTTGTCAATTTACCCTTAAATGACCACAGAAATACCTTCTGGCTGTTTTTTATTTTTTTGCCCTTTCTTTTTCTAGTGTTGAATCCACTATTCTTCTATGAACTTTCAGCATATAATGAGTTCTTTTAGTTATAATTATTTAATATCACTATTTTAGCACAGGTACACGATACAGTCTAGAGAAGGAACTGGCAACCCACTCCAGTATTCTTGCCTAGAGAATTCCATGGACAGGGGAACCTGATAGGTTACAGTCCAGGGGGTCACAAAAGTTGGGCATGACTGAGTGACTAACACACACACACAATACACTCACACATACACGCATAGGCGTGCACACACAGCAGAATACCTCACAGCATCGCCTCAGAGTCCTTCCCAAAGACTAGTCACCTGTTTGGTCCCTGTGGTCACATGCAACATTCTGTCCCTGACCTATTGCTTAGGCTTATAAGTCATTTCCCAGATTTGAATTCTTTTCTTCCCATAAATATTAAAGGAAGGAAATTTGCTTCTTTCACCATGACCTTTCTAGTCTTCAAGGCTTGTTTATGTGTTTTAAAGAATTCATATCAACATTATGTCTCTTGCAGGAACTTTGGCCAATTTCTTCATTATGCCCTACAAGAAATAGCCTGTGGTCAAGTTAATTCAAAGCAGAATGCATGAAGTCTGTGCTGGCAGGCAGGAATGACAGTATTGACCCACGTCTCTGCAGCTATCAGCCAAGTAGACCACTTATATCGTAAAGAAAATCAGCACGGCTGGAACCTCAGCTGTTAGGACTTGCGTTGGTATTTGCTTCTTTGGACTCTCATTTCCCACCCAATATATTTCATTTTATTACAGGAAAAATAATTGAGGGCTTCAGCAAACACAATTAAATAGTTCATAAACTAGTGATTTTTTTTCAAATTTGTAGCTGAATCAAATATTCATAAGATGTAGATCCGTAGGTACATTTCTTAGATGGGAAGTGCATGGGACCACCAGGGCTTTATCACACTGTGGTTGACAGAACTCAAAGGCAGGCAGCCCTGAGCTTGATGTTTATGTTAAAAAAAAAAAAAAAAAGTGTTCTGTACCATTGCCTTAAATCCATTCTGCCATGTCTAGACTCCTGGTGCTTGTCACTTGACGTGGCATCATTGACAATGACTGGAGCTTCAAATACACCTTTTGTCCTCTATGGTGTTTCTAGTATCCTTTTCAGTAAATTTTTAATGACCTTTCAGTTTGGGGCCAAACAGCATTTGACAGAATGCACCATTGTCTAATATTAGCACTTAGACTGGAGTGGAGTTTTTAGATAGCAATTAGTATCCACAATGCTATCATGATATTTGTGAACATACTTTAGTGTTGATCTTAATGATCCCATTACAATATGCTCTGGTTTTTTCACAAATGTGATGGTCTTGCTTTTATGATACTGTGGAGAAGCTCTGGATTTGGCTTTTGATTGTAAAGGACTAAGCTAGTATCTTTTTCCTTTCTGGACCTGTGACTTGCTGGCGTATGATCTGTTGAAGGTCTTTGGTGGATTCCCAGTGTAGCCCTGCAGGGCAGTGTGGGAGAGAGCTGCAACCATTCTACATGGAATCACTAGGGCATGAAGATGCTAAAGCAATGTTTTGTGAACCATTAGGTGTGATGAAAGGTCTCATGAGTGTCCAAAAACTGTAGGGCAAGACACAGTGCTTCAGACAATATTTGTCTTTTCCATAAAACAATTCTGAATGCTTTTGACTATGTGTAGGTTCCTTCTAATTGTGTAACTGCCACCTCCTTTGGTTTGCATGAGTGAAATAGACGACTTGGTACTTGAGTAATAATTCAGAAAACAGCCCAAAACACTCTTGGAAGTAAGAGGAATGAGAATGTTTGCTGCTGTTACGCCTAATTATTCTAGGTGGTAGTATACAATTTTAATATTTGGATTTGGTTTTTATAGCTGTAGAATGGCTATAGGTAGTAACCTATCTATATGGCATAGCCAGGCCCCATTAGGAGTTAGATCGTGACAATAACAGAGGGAGACTCCCGGCTAACAAACCCAGAATGAACGCATAATCTCCTATTAGGGCTGAGTAACAAAATAGGGTTGATCTTTTTTCAGTTCTGGACCTTTAGTGCTCCTTGGACATTTTTCAGTTAAATGCTTATAAAAATAAAAACATATTTTTCTGTAGTGTATTTATATTGTCATTTAGATATGACCTTGAAGTCTATCTCTGTGATTGATTTCTGACTTCTCTGTTAGGAACCTGCCTTTGCAGAGCTAGAAGGAGTTTAATGGCATTCAATAAAGTTACTCTTGTATTCATCTGTTCTCTTTCCAAACCATATTTGTGGGTTTTCTGTTTTTTTTTTTTTTTTTTCCCATCAGTTGGGTTTTGGATTTCTAAATAAAACCCCAGCTGGCATGGATCTCATATTTCTATATTATGATCATATTTATTAATATATACCCAAAAAGTATTCTCTATTTCAAATTTATGATGTGGAATAGTTACAGATAGTTTTGCTTGTATCACTTTCTTTCATATCCTAGAGCACTATTTCTGCCCCAGGCCCTTTGCACATGAGATTCCTTCTACTTAGAATTCTCTTTCTTTTTGCCCAGTTAATTCACCTTAAAAACTTAGCACAAAGTAGTTTTTCAGAGAATCTTACATGAAATCTTCTACTTTGCCTCGAACTAGGTCTGTTTTTTCAATTAAAAGTTGTGAAATTGATTCTTTTTATTTATTTATTATTTTATTTTATTTTTAAACTTTACAATATTGTATTGGTTTTGCCATATATCAACATGAATCTGCCACAGGTATACACGTGTTCCCCATTCTGAACCCTCCTTCATCCTCCCTCCCCTCAATTAAAAGTTGTGTATCTCTTTTTGGTGGCCCAAATCTCAAATATTATTAGATAATATATTGTGCAGCCAGTTGTTTAATATCTGAATTCCCAGTCAGAATACACAAGTCTTGAAGTTGAACACTGTCTTCTTCACAGTTTTACCCCAAGCTCCTCACTCAGATCCTTCAGCTACTATTTACTGAATATTCAGCTACTATTTATTGAATGAATGAATGCATGAATATTATTTGAAGAATTTGACCAATTTTGATCCAATTTGATATATTATTAACAGATAGCAATGTATACTTTAGATCTAGTTGTGGCTTCAACTACTGCTAATTTTCTGATGTCCCACAAATCTATACGGAATTCTTTTCTGAGCTCAACATCCACTTAACCAACTCCTAATAGAACATCCTTTTCTAAACCTAAGAGAAGCCTTTAAATCTCAAGTTACCCAAAGTGGATCATGACAGATAGGATGTATATATATATGAGGAGATTTACTATATATATATATATGAGGAGATTTACTATAGGAGTTGGCTCACATGGAGGCCAAGAATTTCCATGATTTGTGTCTATAAGCTGGAGACCCAGAAAAGCCAGTGGTATAATTTAGTTTGAATCCAAAAGCCTGAGAACCAAGGGAACCAATGGTCTAAGCCCCAGTCCAAACCCAAAAGCCTGAGAATTGGGGGAGGGGAAGGGAACCTAATGTAAGTCTCAGCCTGAGACCAAAGGCCTGATTGCCAAGAGCACCATGTCCAAGGGCAAGAGAAGGTGGATGTTCTCTCTCTAGAGAAACAGCAACCTTGCCATTCGTTTATTTTCTTGTTCTCTTAAGACCCTCAATATTTTGGATGATGCCCACTTGCACTGGTGAGGGTGATATTCTTTACTCAATCTAAAGAGTCACATGTCAATCGCTTCTGGAAACACCCTCACAGATATACCCAGAAATAATGTTCTACCAGGTATTTGAGAATGCCTTAGCCTAGTTAAGTTAACATATACAATTAACCATCACAAGTCACAAAATTTAGTAACATTTTCTGGATGAGGATTCTCAAAGGCAGGGAATTCTATAAATTGGGGTTTTATAGTCATGGATCCATTAGAAGTTGTGGTCTGAAGGGTTTATATAAAATAAAATTCAAATACACCTGATTGTGAATTTTTAACTCATTATAATGGAAGTATGATTCAAATTTGAACCAAAATAGAGCCAAAAACAGCTACTGGGAGAAAAGAGGAGCTATTTCTCATATATCTTTGTTTGGAATCAAAAAGTGCATCTTTCCTTCTGAAGAGAAATTAGATGTTAAATGACATTTAACATGTGACAAGTAAACAGTGTCTAATCTGATAGCAGAGGGACACGATATATTCCGAGATAGATGTTGAAATTGAGCAAGAAACTGAGGTTGTAAAATCATCTTTCCTAGTTACACATGGGGGAACATTGTTGTTGATCAAAGTTTTAATGGAAAAATTTGTTGAACAGGATCTAACGTAGTTCCATTTTAACAAGACTGGCTCTAGAAGTTGATCCAGTCTCGTGACTTAGTGGGAGTGTGTCCGTCCCTCAGTCGTGTCCAACTCTTTGAGACCCTATGGACAGTAACCCACCAGGCTCCTCTGTCCATGGGATTCTCCAGGCAAGAACACTGGAGTGAGTTGCCATACCCTCTCCAGGAGGTCTTCCCCACCGAGGGATCAAACCCACGTCTTCTGCCTTTCAGGCAGATTCTTTACTGTCTGAGCCACCAGAGGCTTCAAAATGCTTCATTCTTTGAGGCGTTTCCATATACCAACTGTCAAATCACTCTCTGTAGCTCACACTTTTCTCAACATCTATACCAAAAAGTATTCTCTTGAGAGGTGAGAAAAGATTATAATATTTTAAATTTTACAAGAGATAAGCTGAATTTTAGATTTTGGAGGAAATATGAAAAATGAAATGTATCTGGAGTAGTTCATCACAATTCTGGAGCAAGTACTGGGTGAGGAGATATCCAGTACCATTACAGTTCATGGAACTGCCTTGAGTTTATTCTTTACCCCCATATTGGTCATGTTGGAGTTAGAGGTTTTGAATTTCAAAATGTTTTTAGTAAAAGAAATATTTGCTGTTAGGGGTCATCTCTGGTCAATTGTTTATCCCTCAGTGCTCAGTGAGCTTCTCTTCTTCTTCAAGTACTCAGCCCAGGACACTGCATGCAAGACTTTTAAGAAATGAAAGAACTTGCAGAGCTCGAAAAGAAACCACATTTTTTCGAGGTCCAGGAATTGATTGGTGTGGTTAGGTGATAAGAGGACTTATCAGAAACATGTAGTCACAGGAGTTGACACTTGTGTCTGGCAGTGATAAAGGGAACCTTCCTTTCCTTTGTGATCATTTGTTTTTTCTTTGCCTCGAGGATGAGAAGATGCAGTCACTTAGAGTTGTGAGCTTCCAACGTAAATAGCATTTCCGTCCTAATTGAAAAATAGCCAGGGATGGATGAACCTTGCCCTCATGGACTTCAGATGTAAAGTTCCTGGAGTTTCAAACAACTCTGAATACTTTTAAAAGCATTAAAATATATTTTTCCTATTATAAAAGCAATCTCTGTATAGGTTTTCTTATATGTGGATAGTAGCAAAAAAATTAGTATATTATTTTCTAGTAGCACTTAACTATTGTCCAGTGACTTTTTTATTTTTTCCCATTTCACTTATAAGAGTGAGAGAATCTCATGGAAGGAGGTTGCTTATCTTTCTATGCTTAGTACCTTTGTTTCACATCCATTTATGACTGTGGACTAAATGAGCAAGAGAGGTTACTGCAACCATTGTTTCAGGTCTACAGTCATATAACCAATAACAGTAACTATCACACAGGAGAAAGTAATCTGATTAATAAATGGGCAGAGGAATTGAATAGACATTTTCCCCAAGAAGACATACAAATGGCCAACAGGTACATGAAAATGTGCTCAACAGTGGTAATCATCAGGGAAATTCAGATCAAAACCACAAGGAGATATCACCTCCCACCTGTTAGAATGGCTACCACCAAAAAGACTAGTGTTGGCAAGAGTATGGAGAAAAGGAAATGCTTGTACATGGTTAGTGGGAATGTATGGGGCGGGGGGAGGGACAGCTATGATGGAGATTCTTCAAAAAATTAAAAATAGAACTACCATACAATCCCACAATCCCACTTCTGGATGTATATCCAAAGAAAATGAAAACTGGATATTGAAGAGATATTTGCCTTCCCATGTTTACTGTAGCATGGTTCACAACAGTCAAGATATGGAAACAAGCTAAACAATCAATGAATGAATAGATAAAGAATGTGGGGCATATATACTCGACACAATGGAATATTATTCAGCCATGAGGAACAATGATGAACAAGGGCGTCAACATTGGTATTAATAATAACAATAATAATAGTATCATCAAACTGCTTTCTAAGTGAGCCCTTGGGTGAAACACATTGTTTTCCTACCCAAAATCTACAGTGTTGAAAATATTCTCTCTCAGTGAGTCTGAGGGGAAATAGGCATTCTCATACATTGCTTGTGGGAAGCAAGCAATGGGAAAAATGGTATAAACCCAGTGGAGGGGATTAGACAGTAGCTAGCTAAATCACATACACTTGTCTCTTGACTACAATCCTCTTTTTAGGAATCTACCCAAACACTGCCTGGAAAATATGAAAACATATATACCCAAGGCTTTTCATTGTAGTATTGCTTGTTTCAAAAGACTGGGAATGATGCACTATCAACAAAGTTTTAGATGAATAAACTAAGGTACAATTGCACAATGAATACTATGCAGCTATAAATGTAAATGTGGAGTTATCTATGTATACACTGCTCTGGAGTGATTTCCTGGACAAATGATAAACCAAAGAGCAGAACAGTACATCTAATTGTCTTATATCTAAGAAAGGTGTGCGATAAGATTACAGATCCATGGGATACTCCAGGCAAGAATACTGGAGTGGGTAGCCATTCCCCTCTGCAGGGTATATTCCTGATCCAGGAATCGAACCCAGGCCTCCTGTATTGCAGGCAGATTCTTCCCTAAGTCACCAGAGAAGCCTGTATAAATATTTTGCTCATACTTAAATAATGGAAGGATAAGACCAAACTAATAAAAATAGTTGTCTCTGTAGGAAAGGAGGGACACAGCAGATAGGATCAGTGCTTTGTAGTATTGGGTTTTGATCTGTGTGTATGTTCCATACACGATCAAGAAACAAAATCAAACTGAAACTAGTAAGCCCTCCAAATCAAAAGCAAAATGAAACAAGCTTATTAAAATAATCCATCCCTTATAATGCATATGAACTCAGGCCTGAAAGTGGAATTACACATTTTTTGTTATTGTTCAGACCCAAACTGAAGAACTAAGAGCTGAACTTCAGTTGATGGGAGGAGGCATCTTGGAATTCTGGTTTGCTTGTGGACCTTGGCTGGTTGACCAGTCTCCTCTCATTGCACCTACTTTCTTTATTTGGTAGATGGCCATATCACAGGAAAAGTAACATTGATCCCTAACAAAGCCAATGATAACATACTTTGAAAGAGGTATGCTATAATTGTGTCATCTGGTCAGACTTACTAGTGAATGAGAAAAAAAGCTATGAATAGCAAGCAGCTTAGGATTCCTGAGCGAATAGGATACCTTAGGATACCTCAGGCGACAGATTTGCACTCATAGGACCGAAGTTGTGTTGATGAAGAAGCTATTGGTGCATCTGAGCTGTCAGTCCTTGGATGCTGTCCTTGGAGCCATGTTCCCCATCTGCACGTACGGCGTGGAAGAACGTGGCATCTGGCCGCTCAGCAGAGCCAGCCAAAGAAGTCAGTCCCAACTTTCAAGGCAGCTTTCCTCCAAGTCGTTCTGGATGAAGATTCTGAGCCCGTGCTCCAAGCACTTTCAAAAAGTTTCTTCAGCCATAGGGAGAGAGTGAACGGTGCTGCAAAGCTGCCAAAACAGGATTCAAGTTTCCCTCTTGGAGCGGCTAGAAGAGCCAGCTTCTTAGGAAGCAGCCGGCTGCTGCGGGATGACATGGGGCCCCAGCAGCGCTGAAAAGTCTCCGACTACCCTGAAGCTGGAGGCCGTCCCAGGGAATCTACACAGCGTCAGCTCGGGCAGGCCAAATGGCCACTCGGAGCTGCCAAAGGCTGCCTGGATCACTAGTTCACATAAGCTTGGGCTCAGCAGGCTAAGCTGCTGGCATTTGTTCAGTGGGGAGAAAAAATAAAATAAAATAAACTTTGTGTGGCAAGTGATAACCCTGACATTTCAATATATTTACCACAATGATGTTTCCTAGAGTCACAGAGTAAAACAAATTAGAATTATAAATACCATGCAATTTTCCTAACAGCTCTTGTGAGTTATTAGTGGAAATCAAATCACCTTAGTCAATCAAAGGCAGCTTAAATGCCACTATGCTCTTCTCCCTGAAGAACTAAAAACACCTATCATTCCTGTAAGAGTGCTGCAACTCCTTCCTTGCAGTGGAGGTTAAGCATGTCTGCATAAATATGAAAATCAATTCAATGATTTGTACCTGTCCTTACAATGATTTGTACCTCTGTGTGTGTGCTAGGTCACTTCGGTCATGTCCGACTCTGTGCAACAATATGGACTGTAGCCCACCAGGCTCCTCTGTGCATGAGATTCTCCAGGCAAGAGTACTGGAGTGGGTTGTCATGCCCTCCTCCATGGGATCTTCCCAACCCAGGGATCCAACCTATGTTTCTTGTAGCTCCTGCATTGACAGGTGGGTTCTTTACCCCCCAACCACCGGAGAACTCTGATTTTGACCCTAATTTCTGAAGCAATGCTTAAAGCTTCTTAGAAGCTCTGGAAGTGAATAAAAATATAACATTATCCTTTTTGCATGGAAAGTCACTGTATTAGTGTCTCACTGTCTGCATGTATAGAGAATTTAAAATCAGTGTCAACTCATGATACTTCTATGTGAGATGTTGAATTGAGGATCTATGACTGTTTTTCAAGGAGACTTCTTGGTGAGGAGCAAGACACTCAGAAGGCTGTTTGAAGTAAATCTTTCCTTCCCATTCACCTACACCTGGGGGGAAGCAGAGAGGCCCTGGTTCCTCTCATGGTCACGGGCTGTGGTAATTGCTGGATATTTGGATGAGTTGTCAACTTGATAGCTGTTTGTTATGTCCTACTTAATTGGAGCCCTATAGAACAATAATGAAGTGTCCTCTCCATGCAGATGACTTTGTGATTGATGACCCAGCTGAGGAAATCATTTACAAATACAGGCCAAAATCCAGCCCGCTGATGGAGCTCATCTCATATTCTCTTGGTCCTCTGAGTGTGGCTCTTTGATTGACACCACTGGTATTGTGATAACCCAAGAGAAAAATCTTGCCTCTAGACACAACAAAGGCCCTTAAATTGACTCACTCTTATTGAAATAGAGTGAAACTTTGTTAGTCTCTTTTTTAGCTGATGGAAGTTTTAGTGCATATATATTTTTAATGCTGTGTGGTGAAAATATTACACTGGAAGTAATATTGGTTGATTGACATTTTAAAATATTGAGTTCTGTTTTTACATGGTCATTTTCTCGGTTAGATGTGCAGAAGCAAGAGGGTGCTGGAGGCACAGTGATGCCTCCTTTGGGAGGGGGTGTTGTAAAGGGCACAGAGGATGTGTTGATTTAATGATCAATTTCAACTTATACAAGATTTCCTACTCCTTTCAACAACAAAATAAGTCACATAGCAATACTTTTGTGTGTGTGTGTGTGGTTAAAGGTACTCAGCTCACATTTAGAAATAATTGGGTTAATTTGAAAATTATAAATGAAAGACAGAATATTCCAAGCAAGAATGACCTAATAACCTGCAGCAGACCTTTGCAGGGAAAGCTGCTGTTAGTCCTAAGGAGGGCTACTGAGATTTAAAAACAAGAATCAAATGGCTAGTATTCACCAGTTTTTGTTCTCATTATAAGGCAAAGCAATCTATTCAGGCAAGAGGGTTTGGAAACAATGAAAGGAATTAGAAGAATGTGAAATTATGTGATTAACATTGATGCAATATTAAGTGCAGTGCGTTTATATCCATGTAGACAGATTCTTGCATTTATGTTTTCCCTGAGAATCATATTAAAGAGAATTAATGTTTATCTGTTGTTCTCAGACCTTAGAAATGTACTCCCATGGATCTTGAGCAAAGATATTGCCAAGAACATAAGGCAATTGGCGACAGTATATAGTGACCTATGATATCTCGTTCAATTATAAAGTACGTGTAGAGAAATCCCCTCATTCATTCACTCAGTCATCCCTTATTGCACACAGCTACATATCGGGGGCTTACTAGGTGGCTGAATTTCAGGGTTAAGATGAGATCTATATCAATTCTGTGGTTATCAAAATACACGTGGTTATAGCTGGTACATATATAAATGCATGTTTTCATGGTTTCATGTGAGTGTTCTTGAGCACCTATTAAAACCGAGGTACTGTGGTAAGCATGACTGGAAATACAGCAGTGAGTTGGACATAATGCTCTACCTCTTTGTGATCTGTAATCACCTCTTGTCAGTCCTGAGGAGGGTCGAGCTTGCTTTAGAGAATGCTCCATGAAGCGGACAGTATTTGAACTGGACCCTGGAGGCCTTGGTGGGGATGGGGGAAGAGGAAACAGAAAACTTTCTAAGGAACTGTTCAGAGGTGGAGAGTGGCAGGGAATGTTTAAGAATGACCATTTGGCAAGGCACAGTGTGGGAGCAGAATGCTGGAATGAGCCAAGAGGAACAGCTGCAGGAGATAAATCAGGGGCCAGATCGGAGCAGGCTTGCCTCGAATACTGGAGCATGTGAGCTTGGTTCTTACCCGTTGGGGTACCATTTGTGCTTTCTGAGGAAAGCGTAATGAGACCAGAGCTGGGCTAGAACAACCTTTATCAGTGGTGGTGGAGAGGATGCTTTTAAGGAGGAGCAACCCCAGGTATGGGGACCAATTAGACGAGTGATGGGGACATACGTGGGATGTGCTGAGCAGTGAACTGACAGGACTTGAGGACTGAATGTGGAAGATAAGGAAGGAGGGGTCAAGGTGGCCTCACACTTGCCAAATGTGAGTGGGGAGAAGGAAAGTCAGAGATGGGAAATATCTGGAGTTAAAGATGGTAAGTTCTACTTCATGCTGCGTGAAAATGCAGACCATATAATTTCTCTTAACACAGTGATTTCTCCTTTTCACAGTAAAATTTCTCCTAAAAGTAAAAATTGCTTTACTTCCTAGGACTAAATTGTCAAAAGGTTCTTAAAGTTGGCATTGCCCAGGGAGTGACTTCCTACTGCAGGTAAAAGCTGTCTTAGGAGCACTGACCTGTCTTTCTCAGTGTTTGTACTACAGGAGTCATTGAGATTACAGCACCTACTTCAGGATAGGTAAATAACCTGACCCCCTCAAGTCCCCTGGAATAATAGGGATCTGCCTGTTTGGAGCTAGGCGCGCAGAGGTGAGCTGGCTGGGGTCAAGGCAGCCCTGGATTCCCTCACCACCTCTCTATCCCTGAGGGAGTGACTGAGTGCGTGGTGTCAACAGGGGAAGAGAGAGTGTGATGGTAGATGATGTCTGCACATTTGCATTCCCTCACACGTTGGCCAGCAGTTGATTTCTTTTGCCCGTTTCCTGCTCATCTTAATTATCTGTTTGGCTCTTCCTTTTGGTGTTACCTTCTCATATGTTTTCCTTCTCTCCAACTCAGAGAGAAGGTCTGAAAGTACAGAGATGGGAAATATTTGGGGCTAGGGAAATATTTAACCCCAAGTGTTTCCCATCCTCTGTTCTTTCAGAACTTTTTCCTGCCGTCTGTTTTATTTTGATTTTTATTATGAAATAGTGCAAACATACAGGAAAAAAATCATAAAGATAAGCAATATAAAAAACACCCTCTCATCTTGAAACTTTACAAACACTAAAATTTTGCTTTATTTGCTTTGGCTCTTTTCTTAAGAAATAAAAGTACTCGATCCCTGTGTCTCTGTGTAGGTATAGATATAGATATATCTCATACACGCATGAAGTCTGTGCATCTCCTCCATACTATGACACTCCCCAGATGTCAGCACTGTCTTGAATTTCTCCTTTTCATTTCCATGCATGTTTTTATATTATTACTGAGACTACATATATACCACATATAAATATTAAATACTGTTGTACTTTTTTGATCTTTGGACTGATAATATATTGATATTCTATTACTGGCCTTCCTCCCCTCAATCTAATGTTTTTGAGATTTATCTGTGTTGATAAATTCACCTTTAATAATTTGTCTTGATAGCTGTATAAAGTCCTTTGTATGAATATACTGCAATTTATTTATACAGTTTACTCTTAATGAACATTGTTTTTAATTTTTTTCTTTCTACAACAAAAATAGCTACAATTATTCTTGTGCATGTCTTCTTGAGCACATATACTAGAGAATTTACCTGGATTACATACGAAGAATTATTATCAGGCATATGGCCTTTACTAATTATTGCCATATTGATCTCTAGAGCTGTGGACCCAGTTTGTATGCTCAATAGCAATGTATGTGGGTCAGGAAGATCCTCTGGATAAGGGAATGGCTACCTACTCCTGCATTCTTGCTTGGAGAATTCCATACACAGAGGAGCCTGGGGGGCTACAGTTCACATGACTGAGCGACTAACGCACACACACACATGTTTTCTGTCTGTCTATCTATCTATCTGTATCTTCTCTTAGTTTGGGACTAGATTTTATTTGTGGTATCTTTCGATGTAGGAAAGCTTTTAATTCTAATGAGCTAAATGTATCAATCTTTTTTATATTGTCTATTCTTTTTTTAATCTTTTCTTCTATTGTGTTTGTTCTCTGTCTTAATAATAATAATAATATAACATGTATTATTACATGTTATAATAACCTTATGAACTTAATTGGCTTGCCTTCCTACTTTTTTATTTTCTGAAATGATTGTTGTTTAAAGTGGCATTATGGACTTCCCTCAGAGAAGGCAATGGCACCCCACTCCAGTACTCTTGCCTGGAAAATCCAATGGATGGAGGAGCCTGGGAGGCTGCAGTCCATGGGGTCGCTAAGAGTCAGGCACAACTGAGTGACTTCACTTTCACTTTTCACTTTCATGCACTGGAGAAGGAAATGGCAACCCACTCCAGTGTTCTTGCCTAGAGAATCCCAGGGACAGAGGAGCCTGATGGGCTGCTGTCTATGGGGTCGCACAGAGTCGGACATGACTGAAGCGACTTAGCAGCACTTAGCAGCAAGGACTTGCCCTGGTGGGCTAGCGGCGAAGACTCTGCCCTCCCAAGGCAAACAGCCGGGGTCATCAGGGAACTAGATACACATGCTGTAACTAAGAACCGACAGTACCAAATAAATAAATATTACAAAAGATAAAAAGAAAGTGGAGATTATACATTTCTTGAAGGTTTGTTCAACGTTATCTGTAAAAGTATACCCCTTATTTTGAGGAGGGAGATTTTGTGAGTAGAAGAAATATTTGGCTGCTACTGTTTTTGATGTGTGGTTTAATAATTTACTCAGGTTTTCTATTTCTTCAGTCAATTTTGTAAATTAAACTTTTATGGAAAAGTTTCCATTTATTGGCATAAATTAACTCAAATTATTTTTTAAGTAATTTTATTCATCTCTATCTGTAATTACATCCTTTTAATTATAATATTACTTATTAAGATCTTATTTTCTCAAAGATAAACTTTTATTTCATAGAGTCCCCCTGTTGTTTGTTTCTATTTCATAAATGTCTCGTTTTACATTTTACTTTATATGCTTTTATACTGTACCCTGGCGTTCTTTTCCTAGTTTTTTAATTTGAATGCTTAATTATTATCTTCTTTATTTACATTTTACAGCTTTACTGAGATATAGTTGACAAAAATCACAAGATATTTAAAATGTAACTTGATATACATACACGTAGTGAAAGGATTCCCACCATATAGTTAATTAACATGTCCACCTTAAAAATAGTTGATTATTCTATAACACATTCATTGACAACCATACATTTCACTCTAAGTAATATTCTAGATGCATATTGCAAGCGTTGAAATGTAGTCTGTTTAGCATGATATAGTAACTTCTGATTTTGTTTCAACCCATGAACATTTAGAGGTCCAATTTTAATTTCCAAACACATATTTCTCAACTTACTATGTTTTTACTGTTGATTTTGATTTTATTTGTGTTGTCTTCAGAGAATACAGGCTGCATGATACGTATTCATTGGAATTTATTAGGGCTTCCTTTTTGATTTAGATATCTTCCACATTTATCAATATGGGCTTGAAAGCACCTGTACTTTCTATTTTGGGCATATAGGATATTTCAGGGAGAAAGCAATGGCACCCCACTCCAGTACTCTTCCCTGGAAAAATCCCATGGATGGAGGAGCCTGGGAGGCTGCAGTCCATGGGGTTGCTAAGAGTCAGACACAACTGAGTGACTTCACTTTCACTTTCCACTTTCATGCATTGGAGAAGGAAATGGCAACCCACTCCAGTGTTCTTGCCTGAAGAATCCCATGGACGGAGAAACCTGGTAGGCTACAGTCCATGGGGTTGCACAGAGTTGGACACGACTGAAGTGATGCAGCAGCAGCAGGATATTTCATAGATAAAACATATTAATTTGCTGTTCAAATATTCTATGTTATTATTCTATTTTAAAATTTGAGGTATCTGTTTTATTTCACCTAAGAAAGGTACAACTTGAGAAGTATTAATTTCTCATGATTTCTCAGATTTGGCTTATATATTTCAAGGCCTTGCTGACTACAGTGGGTTCAAGGGAGAACAGCCCTGTGCATTCTTGTTATTTGGTACAAACAGCATCATAATTAACTCACTGACCTCTATATTCATTCTTTCAACAAATATTTACTGAATAATTATGATGTGCCAAGCAGTGTTCTAAGTACTGTGATTAGAATAGTGAACAACTCCCTCCACCCCAAATTTCTACTTTCACGGAGCTTACCAGTGGGGAGAGAGACAATTTAGCATAGACCACCAGTCTCTAAGGTTTGGCAGCTACAGGTGCTGTGAGGATAAAGCAGGGAAGGGGAGAGAGATGACAGGTTGGCATGAGGAGCTGCTGTTGCAGGAGGTGGTCAGAGATGGTACCTGAGGAGGTGATGCTTCAGGACTGAACTAAGCAAGGTGAGACACCCAGTACCCAGGGACAGTCATTCCAGGCAGAAGCAGAAAGGCCCTGAGGAGGGAGTATGGTATGCTGAGGGAGCACAGCTCGTGTGTTTGAAGAATGGCAAGAAGTCCAGAGTGACAGGACATGACTTGCCCTTTGAATGGGTACCTGTGTCACCTGCAAGGGAACTAACTTATTGAAACAAGAGGGAAGGAGAGCAGTAAGGAGGCTAAGATGACAGTCCAGGGAAGAGGCATGAACTGGTAGAAGTGGGAGGATTTGGAATGTGTTTTGGAAATGTGGCCCACTATTTGCTGATGAACTGAACGTTAGACAGACTAGCAAGACAGGAATCAAGGATGGTTTCTAAGAGTTACGCCTAAGCAACTGGGTGAATGAGATCACATTTAGTGAGAGGGGAAAGACTTGGGAAGATCAGGTATGGGGTAAAAGTGAAGAGCTTGTCCTCAGAGTACTAGCCTGGTGAAATGGCAACCCACTCCAGTGTTATTGCCTGGAGAATCCCATGGACGGAGAAGCCTGGTAGGCTGCAGTCCATGGGGTCGCACAGAGTTGGACACGACTGAAGCGACTTAGCAGCAGCAGCCTATTCGTTATTGTCAGTTGTTTGTCTGGTTGCTTGCATATCTACTCCCGGACCCCCTGTCTCTCTGCCCTGCATCACAGGGAACTTTAATACAATTAACTCTACCCCAATACTTTGGCCACCTGATGTGAAGAGCTGACTCATTGGGAAAGACCCTGATGTTGGGAAAGATTGAGGGCAAGAGGAGAAGTGGGTAACAGAGGATGAGATGGTTGGATGGCATCATCCATTCAGTGGACATGAGTTTGAGCAGACTCCAGGAGATGGTGAAGGACAGGGAAGCCTGGCGTGCTGCAGTCCATGGGTTCGCAGAGTCAGATATGGTTTAGGGACTGAAGACCACCACCACCACCCGCATCCTGCCTGCAGCCTCTGCGGCTGTTCTGAGGAGGCAAGAGCAGTCTCTGCTGTGAGCTTGTAGATGGAGAAGAGAAGACACTGGAAGCTTGAGCCCTCAGCCCCATGAGTAGTGTGTAAGCTTGGGGAAATCAGAAGGGCCAGGAAGAGAGAGTGAAGAGTATGGTGCTGCTTAGAGGAAAGGAGAGATATTCAGAATGATGACTGGAAACTGACCATTGGTTTTTGATAACATGAAAGTCTTTGATAACACTTACAAGAGAGTTCTTTTTTTTTTTTTTTTTTTTGAGAAGTAGAAACCATAGCTTGACTGGAGAGGGTTCACGGGAGAATGACTTTGTGTCTTGGTGGGTTGGCCCTTTTTTGTGGTTGATATTCCACTGTAATGCTATTCATGTGTTTTGACTTGAGTTTTATTTTGATCTGATGTTAGATTGCCACACCAGTTTTGTCTCTGTGTGTGTTTGGTCAGTGTATTAGCTTGCTAGGGGTGCTATTGTATAACAATGTACCTCAGCCTGGGTGGCTTAAACACAGAAATTAGTTTTCTCACAGTCTGGAGGCTTGACGTCAGAGAGCGAGGTGTCAGCCAGGATGGCTTCTTCTGGGGCCTCCCTTGGTTTGTAGACGATCCTCTGGCATCTTCTTCCTGTGTCCCACACTTCTTCTGTACCTGTCTGAGTGCAAATTTCCTCTTCTTATAGGGATGTTGGTAATACTGGATTAGGGCCCACTCAAAGGACTTCATTTTAACTTAATTAACTCTTTTTAGAGCCTATTTCTAAATACTGTCATGTTCTGAGGTTCTAGGGGTGAGGGTACAACACATAAATTGGGAGGAAGGAGATTCAATTCAGTCCACAACAATTATTGTTCATTTAGTGCATCTTTCATTTTTTTTGTTTTGCTTTGTTTAGGTATATTCTTTATAAAGCAGCAAATGACCGGACTTAAAAACATGCAATCTGGTTAGATTGTTTGATCCAGTGGGATTCTTTTAATATGTAACTTTACTCCTTTCCTTTTATTGTGATTTTAATATTTTGATGTATTTCTGCCACATTCTTTTATAATTTCTGTTTATTATCATTTTCTTTACCTTTTTCTTCTCCAAATTTCACATGAATTGAGTGAGTTTTCAATATTCTACTTTCTCTACCTTGCTGTTTGAAAGCTATAAATTGCCTTTCTATTCTTCTGGTAAGAATCCTTAAATTGTAAACATGTGTATGTCTCTATACATTTTTGAACAAAGCTTAAGATTATTCTGTGTTTCTATTGTCTTCTAGAATATTTTAAACTCTCTTTTGAACATACTCCACATTGTTACCTAGAGATTTAGATGTTCATTAAAATTTAGCATTTTTATAATTGATTTTTAATTCAATTTTCAAGCATATTTGATCAATTTTTGTAATCTCTCTGATTTTGTATGATTGTCTTTGTATCAGCCATAACAAACAACCTTAAAAAGCAGTGGCTTGAACAACAGAGTTTTATTTCTTGCTCACATCCCTGGTTGGCTAGAGGTTCAACTCCTGCATTCTGAAGCCACTTAAGGGGCAGCACCCGTTTTGAAGAGCATGGGTGGTGGGGGCAGAGGGGAAGGGGTACAGTAGACTTGAGCTGGCTCTTAAAGCCTCCATGAAAGAGAATTAGGCATCACTTTGCTTGCTTTTGTTCTCTTTGGCCAAAGCAAGTCGCATGGCCAAGCCTGACTTCAAGAGATATAGGAAAATCTAGTTCTCCCCTGGGTAAGGGAACGTAGATTGGATCTGATCTATGTGCAAGTCATGCCCATCTTCACTCTGGCTTCACTGTCCTTCTTGCCAAAACATATTCTTTAATAATTTCTTTAATGAGTATCTGTGGGTGGTAACTCTTTTATTTTTGTAAGTATAAAAAGGCCATTATTTTGCTCTTACTCTTAATTAAATGTTTAGCTGTGTATTAAATTTGAGGCTTACTATTTCTTTCCCTGAGCACTCTGAAAATATTATTACATTGTCTTTTGGCGCCTATGGTTGCTAATGAAAATTTTGTTGCCAGTCTAATTGCCATTATTTTGTCCATCATCTATCATTTTGGGCAGCTCTTAGATTTTTAAATTTCATTTGGGCATTCATTTTTTTAAAATCCTACTCAGAGGTTGGAATATACATTGAATCTGAGGACTCCTGTCTTTCTTCAACTCTGGCAAATTCTCAGCCATTATTTCTTCAGTTCTTCTGGAACTCCTTTTCAATGCATGTTGGAACTACTCAAGTTTACTAATTCTTTTCATCCTGGTCTCTAATTTGTTCTATTAATTTTTATGTTTCTGATATTTTCCTTTCCAGAATTCCTAGTTATTCCTAATTATTTCATAAGTGTCTTGTTTCATTTCTGTGTTTTTATTTTATTATTTATTGTTATATTTTTCTGTTGTTGCTTTTTGGCCATACTCACCATGCATATTTTTAAGTCTTTGTTAGATTGTTTTATGACCTAGATTCTATTTAGAGTGATTTATTTATTTATCTATCATTCTCTTTGTTAGCATTAGTTTTCTCTGTGTTCTAGAATTTGAGTGTGCAAGCTCACATTAAGTGGGGTGATTTTCTCACTTTTTTTCTTGCTCTTTTCCTTTCTACTTTCTTCTTTCTGCTTAGAGACTCGGCTATTGCTTTCACCCAGGCCCCTACACCCTACTTATGATCAAGGTTTTATAATTGTGCAAAATTTCTGATGGTACTAGGGAAATAACTGATCCATTCACAGACTCAGAAAGCTTGGTTCCTCCTTTGCCAGATCCCAGGCTTTCTGATAGCTAAAGCCTTGGACTTCATTCAGTAGCATTAGAAAAAGATACTTTCTTTCAGGAGCAGTGGCTAACCACCTCTAGCTTCTGGCTTCAAGTAGTGAACTTGGCTCTAGGTATCTATGTGGCATGGAACCATTTTAATCTCCATTATCTTGTAGGAGCAAGTGTTTTGACTACTAGCGGAGTCTTAGAGGTCATGGTTTGAGCATCCTTACTCCTGTCTATCATTGTTTTGGGTTTTTCTTTTTAGATTCATAGCACAGTTTGGCTAACCTTGATATATCTTTCCTGTTTGTTGCTTATTTTTCTTTTTGTTATTTTTTATTTCTCATCTATTATTTACAAGTGTTTGAAACACAGGTTTAGATCAACTTTGGGTTTTGAACTTACTAAGTTATTTTAGTGGGAAATACCTGCCTCTATTCCTGCCCTCTCAACCCCTTTATCCTAAATGCCATCAAACAAGTAAAGTATAGATCATAAACTAAAAGGAAGACACATCTTAGAAAATCCACAGTGATGCTTTATTTTTCTTGGATTCTGGGAGTAAAGAATGCAGTGATGTCATTGTTAAATAGCACAACAATTATGAGCATGGGCTGTACAACTCACCTGCTATATGACCAGAGCCTTCTCTGTACTGCGGGGATAAGAAGTTGTAACTATTGTATGGAGCTGTTGAAGAGGGTACATGGAATAATAAATGTGAAGAGCCCTGCACAGTGCCTACAGATGGTAAGTAACTATAGGGATAGGGATATACAGTTCAAGTTGTAGCTCGAGTGTCCTCCCTAGCATTTATGCTTTAAAACTTTTGTACCAGTGGCAGGGAGGGTTATCTAGTAAGTAGATAAGGCAGTGTTAGAGTTACTGGAATGGCTTTCCTTTTCCCCAAACAACATTTTTGAAATCTCATTATTAGAGAGACTTTTTATTTGGATCAGTACATCTCTGTTTAAATTAAAAGGTTTTCCATGGGCTTCCCTGGTGACTCAGATGGCAAAGAATCCACCTGCAATGCGGGAGACCTGGGTTCAGTCCCTGGGTTGGGAAGATCCCCTGGAGAAGGAAGTGGCCACCTATTCCAGTATTCTGGCCTGCAGAATTCCATGGACTGTTTAGTATTTTATATATCAAGCTGAACAGCAGGGTTTTCCATGCATGTACCTTCCTATGTATCATATTGGTCAAGTGGCTTTCCTGATTGCTAATAGAGGGATAAAAAGGAGTTAGAGTTTTATTTGGGCAGGAGAAAAC
This sequence comes from Bison bison bison, assembly GCF_000754665.1. Taxonomy (NCBI): domain Eukaryota; kingdom Metazoa; phylum Chordata; class Mammalia; order Artiodactyla; family Bovidae; genus Bison; species Bison bison. Next base: position 5,222,125 of record NW_011495057.1, on the reverse strand, counting down.
TCATGACACTGCCCAGAATAGGCTGACGGATCTGCATGGCATATGCTGCTGGGGTTTCTAGCAATTTATGGATGGTGTAACACGGATAGACAGGAACCTCAGGGGCAGGGATGAGAATGCAGGATGTATCATGCAGAGTTGACTAAACACTACTATTTGTTGTTCGGTCACTCAGTCGTGTCAGACTCTTTGTGACCCCATGGACTGCAGCCCTCCAGGCTTCCCTGTCCTTCACTATCTCTCAGAGTTTGCTCAAACTCATGTCCACTGAGTTAGTGATGCTATGCAACCATCTCATCCTCTGTTGCTCCCTTCTCCTCCTGTCCTCAATCTTTCCCAGCATCAGGGTCTTTTCCAATGAAACTGTACTAAGGTAGCAAACAATCCCCAAATCTCAGCAGATTGCAACAACAAAGGCTCATTTTACTCATGTTTTGTGCCTTCTCTGAGAAAACATGGCTTACTGCCAAATGAAAGGCTAGCATGGTGGGGCCATGCAATGGCTCTTCTGCTTCTGCTTGAAAGAGGAACACCTCACTTCCACCCACATTTTATTGGCTAAAGCAAGTCACATGGCCAAGCTTGAGCTATAATACTGTCCTCCACAGCTTAACTGCACATGTGATACTGGCTGATCCATTGTGGGATCAAGAAGTGTCAAGTCCTCTACTGCTTCCTCAACACTGTGTTCTTACCATATCAAGCAGAGGGTGCCCAAATATGTCAACGTATTCATGACTAATATTGCAAAATCACAATGAATTGGGAAGCTCAGTAGAGGTGAAATATTATTAATATCAATGCCTAGGCTTGTTATGCACTGAATTCTGTCTCTCTTCAAATTCACATATCAAAATTCCTAACTCCTAGTACTTCAGAGTATCACTAAATTTGAAGGTAGGGCCTTTAAGGAAGTATTTGGGTTAAAATGAGGTCAGTTGGATGGGCAAGAATTCAGTATGACTGGTGTCCTTGTAAGAAGAGGAAATCAGGACACAGATACACACCAATGGGGTATGATGTGTAGACATGGGGAGGAAATGATCATCTACAAGTCAAGGAGAGAGGCCTCAGAAGAAACAAAACTGTTGACAACTTGATCTCAGACTTCTAGCCTCCAGAATGGTGAGAAAATACATTTCAGTTGTTTAAGCCACCCAGTCCGCACTATTCTGTTATGGCAGCCAGAGCAAATGATACAAAGCTTTAACTTACAACACGAGAAGGATCTCTTGACCTCCTCCCCATATATAACATGATGAAGAACTAATAAACTGCAGTCTGTCCTTGTAGGGGTTAGTGTTGAGGAATCCTCATGGGACTTTCCAAGGGTGAGGACCACCCTCATTGCCATGAAAAGTCTGCCCCTTTGTTTCCCACCCCACAGTGCCTTCTTGCTGGCCATCCCATTGAGATAATAATGGTCCAAGTCAAGCCCATTGCGAGTGTTCCTTCCCACTGCTGGTGCCAGTGTGCTATTAGTCTAGCTACCTCTGTCTACATGCTTTTCTCCTCTCAATTTAGATACAGACACTTGAACTTGAGATTTGTTTATGATAAATTTATTCTCAAATTCTAAACAAGTAATACATTATAGATGTGTTGGAGTCTAAACAATCAAAATATGAGATAGCTCTGTTGGTTCAAATAGCCACATTGCATATTTGTTTCCACTCTGGCACTCTTTAGGCTGTTGTAGAAACACCTGCCAGTGGATTGTGTGTGTGTGGAGGTTGGCACATACAAACATACTTGTTCTTGCTCAGTAAAGATGTTGTGAAAAGAAATGATGAGAAATACACTGTTCACTCTTCATGTAGGAAAATGCCTACCAAACACATGTCATTTAAAGTCATACTCAGTTGATATTGCCAGTCATATTTACTAGGAATGGAATTTTTCTCAGAGCTACCCTATATGCAGAGTCTTACAGGGTCTTGATGCTTAAAGCAAAGATGCCTCTATTTTGAACACTTGGGGTTTTAAAAAATCTAATTTATTCTGAAATCCCTTCTGCCTTCTGCATTTAAAAAATTGTGTCTGAATCCTCAATGCAGTCAGAGTGACTGTTTGGTAGACAAAATGTATCCCTAAACCATCAAGGGATTTTCATAAGCAATTGGGATTACTCCAAAATACATTGCAGATTGGTATCAACTATCATATTTGAATTTGTATTCTAGCGCTGAGAGCAATTTGTAGCACATTATAAATCATGGCTCCTCCCTCACAATTTCAAAATGCTCCTGTCACTGACAAGCACTAAATATGCTGTTGCTACAGCAGCAACATCAGAAATTGCCCAGAGATATCACACAAAACTGAGTGACAGAAGAAAATTTCATAATCACTTTATAAGTACAACCCTTCAGTATAGCCCCATCTCCTTCAGCCGGAGAAAAATTGAGATGAGTTTGGGTGGGGAATGTTAATTGGAAACTAATATGCTTAGCTCTCTAGCACAGTATTTGGCTATTATCAGGGCTGTCTTCCTATACAAGGAAACTACAAAAAGTTAACATCTCTCCCCCAACCCCAAATAAAAGCTTAGATTCCAGAGAGTACAAGCCAAATCCATAGAGGAAATCCTAAAATTGCAAACTCTATAGCTATGAATTGACCCTAATAATAGCTTTTATTATTTAGATGTAATAAAAATTCTAATGATCTGCAGAACAGTAAAATCTCTAGTTTAACCGGAGATCGAAGTGTTTTTTTGGACTGTGCTATATGAAAGCCATCAGAGACAATAGAGACTTGATAGATATCCACTCTAACATTTGCAAAAAGCATTAACAATATATCACACTTCACTGCCAGCTGCACACCCATAATATTATTCACAAATTATGTATTTAAGATTGGGGAGCCAGAGACATTTTTGTAATGCTAATATATTAAGACATCCCCTCCAGAGAGGTTCTATAGAACCTCTGCCTGCATTTTTCATATCCACCTTACCGCTTGACCATGTGATGATTTTGAAATTGTTGCCTGGCTACACTGATCCCTGTTTCCTAGAGTATTATCTGCCAGTGTTTAGGGGGGTTATGTTCAGAAGTGTTACTTACAGAAGCTAGACTATAATATATATAATTTATCTAAGGAAATTTCTGAAATCGTTAAAAATACTTTTAACTGTAAGTTGATTCAATCTGAGGAAAGAGAAAAGGATTACTTTGAATAATGAAATGATAATAAGACCAGAAGAATTAAAACTGAATAGCATGCAAATAACATGGGCATGGGGATTATTATTAAAGGTGTACCTTTATTCTTATTATTTTGATTAACAAATGACATAGAAACTACAGAATAGAAAAAAATAAGTAAATTTATAGCAGATGCTTTTATAGAGACCTAAAACTTTAAAGTATCCCAAAGGAAGTTGAATTAATTTATGATGAGATTGGAGTCTTTGATATCTCTATTAAGACTAACAAGAAAGAGGCATATGGTGGGGAAATATCAGTAAGGTAGACAGGTCTGGCTAAATGGTGTACAATGAAAGCATTAATTAAGACACATGAACAATAATAATAATAATAGCAGCAGCAGCAAAATTAACCATGATGGTAATAATAACTAAAAGCCTAGGTGAAAAGGAAAAGCAGGTAAAAGGGTTAGAGGTCATTCTTTGTTATGGTTTTATGCAAGCAATCAGGAAATGCAACCCTATAGACCTAGTCTGACAGCTGATTGGATTAATACAGTTCCTTTTATTAGACTCTGGGTTGTTGGAATCAGATTAGTCCACTAGACACTGAAGTGGAAGCAAGAAAGTAGGGACAGAGGACCATCTTGGGTGAAAGAGCAGGGGTAAGAAGAAATGATAAGGTCAGCCTTTTCCGTTTCTGTTAGACAGAGATGGGACAGAAAATTGTCATCTTCTGATAATGCCAGAAACTCATTTTAGCTGCTACCTTTTTTCTGCAGTCAACATTTATTTGAGCCTCTCACAGTGAGAGAAATGATAAATTTAACTTACACTTTTTGCTCTTTACTAGTCTATCCATCTGGTGAAACTGAACAAGAAGTAGGTACCTATTAAATTGAAAATCCATACATCAGCTTTCATTTATTCTCAAAGACAGTTGTGGTGAAGAGTATTACCTTTGGTATCAAACAAACCTGTGTATGAGCCTCAACTTAGTTTCCTTATCTATAAAATTAAGTAAAAATTACACAGCTGATGCAATGACTCAGTGGGATGGTACATATGAGCGGTAAGCACTAGGCTTGATCCATAATATGCATTTAAAAATCTTTAGACATGATTAGATTAAAGCTATTGATATTATTATTATTAGTGGTTATAAGTTAAAATAATATAGAAGGGCAGAATTTATTTATGTTAATAGGAAAAATTTAATACATTATTCTAAGATTCATTGGGCATCTTTCAATACTTGAAGGAAAAGATTATTCTCTTATTAAAAATATAATGCATAATAATTTCACAGTAACCTCCTCAGAGAGAGAGATATTCATATGAGTATTTTACTTTATGTAATTTTCATATCCTAATGAAATAATATATAATTTTCGTTACTATATAACAAAAAAGTAGTTTTTATGAATAACTTGGTCCTGTAGCAGAAAAAGTTGGCAAATTATGTTTGTAGTACATTTAAGAAGCCCACAGTGTTCTCAACTACTCCATCTGACATTTAGTTAATACAACAGAGAGTTTCTACTTGACAGTGAGAAGGGAACATTATACAAGTCACCATGTTCTGCAGAATTCTTGTCAGCTTGCTTTATGTTCATTTAACTGGTTGCTTTTTATAATTACCATGTGCCTGGCTAGATTTCAAATTACAAAAGGATTATTCAACTTTGCTGGTCCATGTTGCCCTCAGCCTTTAAACAAACAGGACTTTAAAAATGAATATTGGCCCTAAAGTAATCCTTTCCTCATAAAACAACTAAAGAAGAAAAACTCCTTAGTGGAACTTAAAATTAAAAACTCTTTTGAGGTAGCAAGTAATTAAGACTGTTTGTTCTTTTACTTCCCAAACGGAGACTGAGGACTCCCACCACTGGGTAGAATGGAATAGTTATGTCAAACTTGCATTCCTGCTGAGGACAGTCAGAAAAGACGGATAAAACACACATTAAAAATCCCTGTGTTTAAAGACATCGAAGAAATGGAGAAGTAAAGAGAAACAGATTAAAGTTCTGGAGAGGAGAGAACCTTTTAGAGATTAGCTAACAATTTTCATTCTCTCTGTTTTTTGAACGGAGAAGGCAATGGCACCCCACTCCAGTACTCTTGCCTGGAAAATCCCATGGATGAAGGAGCCTGGTGGGCTGCAGTCCATGGGGTCACTAAGAGTTGGACACGACTGAGCGACTTCACTTTCACTTCTCACTTTCATGCATTGGAGAAGGAAATGGCAACCCACTCCAGTGTTCTTGCCTGGAGAATCCCAGAGACGGGGGAGCCTGGTGGGCTACTGTCAATGGGGTTGCACAGAGTCGGACACGAATGAAGCAATGTAGCAGCAGCAGCAGCATAGGTTCCAGGCATTGGCTGAAATTTTTGGTTCAAGGAGTCTTAAACACTTGATTACTTTTCTCCTCAAGATATATGCCAAATTCTGAAGGAAATCTGTGAAACTAACAAATACAGAGAGGCATTTCCAAGAGACTCTTGGTTCTAGAGAAACAAAAGATTCACTAGACTCTCTTAAAAACTTTTGCTTTTAAAAGTGCCTTGCTTTAGGGACCAGGTTTAATTCGAACTAGACTGTCTTACTAAAATTGCAACACAGCCTAAACTCAGCAGAGTCCCTAAGTACATAAGGGGAATCGCCCTTCCCTTGAGTCTATTATACCTAGTAGAAGTGATTAACTTTCTCTGGTGAAAGATTCTGGCTACCATGTCTGTCATTTAAATAAAACTCATTATATATGTCAAGAAACATGGTCATATAACATCACTGCAAGAAAAAAATCAGGCTGTAGAAACAGACTTATAGGTGATATAGATATTATAATTAAATAACATGGGCTTTCAAAGAAGTTTATTATTATACTCAAGAAAAAAAAGAAAGAAATATAGATTAAAAAATGAAAAATTTCATCAGAGAATGTAGAAAAAAGCAAATAGAAATTTCAGAAGTAAAAGATACATGATATGAAATTAAGTACACAGTAGATGGGTTTAACGTAGACTAGACACGAGAACTAGAAGGCAGATCAATAGAGTATATCCCCAAGTCAAGTATACATAGAAAAGAGAATGGAAATAGGGATAAGCACGCAGTAAATATGTGGGACCACAGAAAATATCTGACAAGCATATAATTAGATCTAACTGAACGAAAGAAAAAAGAAAAACATAAATCTGATGGATCAAGTAAAGAACAAATAGTAAGATGTTATGTATAAACCCATTATATCATTAATTATATTAAATGTAAATGAAGTAAATTCTATCAATAAAAGACTAAAATGGTGAGATTTTTCTGAAAAACAAAAATTTAAATATGTGTTGATTACAAGAGGTACATCTTAAACATAGAGTCTAAACTAAAAGAAATGGTTTAAAGTAAAAGAAAACATGACAAAGCATCAACCAAAGGAAGCTGATATAGTTACTAATACCAGACAAAAAAATCTTTAAAGTAAGTATTACCAGAGATTAAGTGAGACATTTCACAACTACAAATAAGCCAGACCAAGAGGAATATATTGCAATCCTAAATTTGTATATACCCAATAATATAGTTTAAAATAAAGCAAATGGTAGAAATAAAAAATGATATAGAAATATGTCAGTGTCATTAAGGATATAGAATATCTGCATGACTTACTGTAATTGACATATACATAACACTGCATCCAGCAACATCCAAATTTAAGATTTTTAAGTGCACAGTAAACACTTAACATCATAGATGATGTATTGGTTAAAAGCAAACCCCAATAAATGTCAAAAGATTAAAATTATTCAGGGCATATATTCTATCTACAATATAAATAACATCAAAATGAATAACAAACAGGTAATCAGAAAATTCTCAACTGCTTTTTCAGTTGACTGATAGCCTCTTAAATAACCAATAGGCGAAGAAGAAACAGTAATAGAAATTAGAAAATGTTTTGAGCTGAATGATAATAATACAGTATATCAAAATTTGTGGCATGTGGCTAAAGAAGTACTCAGAGAAAAATTTAGAGGCTTTAATGCATACCTTAAAAAATAATAAAACCTGAAAATTCATGATTTAAACTTCTATCTCAAGAAGCTAGAAAATAGAAACAGGAAGTCAAATCTAAGCAGAAGGGACAAAATAATAAAGATGAGAGCAGAAACCAATGAGATAGAAAATGAATGTAAAACAGAATAAATAAACCAAACCAAAAATTGGTTCCTTGCAAACATTAATAAAGTTGATAAACCCTTAGAAAGATCAACTGAGATTAAAAAATAGAGAAAATACAAATTACTAATGTCAAGAATGAAACAGAAGGCATTACTGCAAACCCAAATTAAGAAAATAAGATGTTATAAGCAATTTTATGTCAATATACTAAAAAATTCAGAAAAAAGATCAATTCTTCAAAAACATAATTTACCACAATTGACAGGAGAAATGAAAATATTTAAGTATACCTATATTAGCTGAAAAAATTGATTTTGTTAATAAAAATTTTATTATAAAAGCCCTGAGATATCTTTATAAATACAGTTTGTCAATATGGAAGCAAGAAATAGCATGAATCTTAAACTCTTCCAGAGGATATAAATAGAAAAAAAAATATTCTTTTTTTTTTGAGGTGGTTTAATCTATAATCTTGATCTTTAAACTGACAAGATCATTAAAAGAAAGAAAAATTATAAACTCATGTGTTTCAACAGCTTAGATATAGAAATCCTAACCCAAATTGAATCCAATAGCATGACAGTAGGTAGCACATCACAGCTTTATTCCAGGAATGTAAGGGTTTTTTTTTTTAATCCATAAAATATATATTTTTTGTTAATTAGCTGCCTTGCATGCTTTTTAATACTTTATATTATTAAGCAAATCTCAAAAAACATAATTCATCATATGAATAGATGGAGGAAAAGTTTACGATAAAATTCAAGTAAACTTATTTATCATTAAACTCCTAACAAAACGTAAGCAGAAAGGTACTTCCTGATGTTATTTTTACATTACCTACAAAAGATAAAAAAAAAAAGTGGTGAGCAAATATCATAATTATGATGAAATAGTGGAAGATTTCCCATGAGACAGAATGAGACATGGAAATCACCCATAACTATTGATTCTATTGGTACATCTGTTCAATAGTGAACTGAAGGTCTTAGTTGGTACATTAATGACAAATAATACATCAGTTCAGTTCAGTCACTCAGTCATGTCCAACTCTTTGCGACCCCATGAATCACAGCACACCAGGCCTCCCTGTCCATCACCAACTCCCAGAGTTCACCCAAACTCATGTCCATCGAGTTGGTGATGCCATCTAGCCATCTCATCCTCTGTTGTCCCCTTCTTCTCCTGCCCCTAATCCCTCCCAGGATCAGAGTCTTTTCCAATGAGTCAACTCTTCACA
>NW_011495057.1:5212929-5213451 GCF_000754665.1 Bison bison bison | reverse complement strand
TGAGGTAGCCAAAGTAGTAGAGTTTCACCTTTAGCATCAGTCCCTCTAATGAACACCCAGGACTGATCTCCTTTAGAATGGACTCGTTGGATCTCCTTGCAGTCCAAGGGACTCTCAAGAGTCTTCTCCAACACCACAGTTCAAAAGGATCAATTCTTCGGTGCTCAGCTTTCTTCACAGTCCAACTCTCACATCCATCCATGACCACTGGAAAAACCACAGCCTTGACTAGACGAACATTTGCCGGCAAAGTAATGTCTCTGCTTTTGAATATGCTATCTAGGTTGGTCATAACTTTCCTTTCAAAAGTAAGTGTCTTTTAATTTCCTGGCTGTAGTCACCATCTGCAGTGATTTTGGAGCCCAGAAAAATAAAGTCAGCCACTGTTTCCCCATCTATTTCCCATGAAGTAATGGGACCAGATGCCATGATCTTAGTTTTCTGAATGTTGAGCTTTAAGCCAACTTTTTCACTCTCCACTTTCACTTTCATCAAGAGGCTTTTTAGTTCCTCTTCACTTTC
>NW_011495057.1:5211963-5212332 GCF_000754665.1 Bison bison bison | reverse complement strand
ATCTGAGGTTATTGGTATTTCTCCCGGCAATCTTGATTCCAGCTTGTGCTTCTTCCAGACCAGCATTTCTCATGATGTACTCTGCATATAAGTTAAATAAGCAGGGTGACAATATACTGCCTTGACATACTCCTTTTCCTATTTGGAACCAGTCTGTTGTTCCATGGCCAATTCTAACTGTTGCTTCCTGACCTGCATACAGGTTTTTCAAGAGGCAGGTCAGGTGTTCTGGTATTCCCAACTCTTTCAGAATTTTCCACACTTATTGTGATCCACACAGTCGGAAGCTTTGGCATAGTCAGTAAAGCAGAAATAGATGTTTTTCTGGAACTCTCTTGCTTTTTCGATGATCCAGCAGATGTTGGCAAT
>NW_011495057.1:5211339-5211863 GCF_000754665.1 Bison bison bison | reverse complement strand
GATCACACCCTCATGATTATCTGGGTCATGAAGCTCTTTTTTGTACAGTTCTTCTGTGTATTCTTGCCACCTCTTCTTAATATCTTCTGATTCTGTTAGGTCCATATCATTTCTGTCCTTTATCGAGCCCATCTTTGCATGAAATGTTCCCTTGGTATCTCTATTTTCTTGAAGAGATCTCTAGTCTTTCCCATTCTGTTGTTTTCCTCTATTTCTTTGCATTGATCACTGAGGAAGGCTTTCTTATCTCTCCTTGCTATTCTTTGGAACTCTGCATTCAGATATTTGTATCTTTCCTTTTCTCCTTTGCTTTTTGCTTCTCTTCTTTTCACAGCTGTTTGTAAGGCCTCCCCAGACAGCCATTTTGCTTTTTTGCATTTCTTTTCCATGGGGATTGTCTTGATCCCTGTCTCCTGTACAATGTCATGAACCTCTGTCCATAGTTCATCAGGCACTCTATCTATCAGATCTAGGCCCTTAAATCTATTTCTCACTTCCACTGTATAATCATAAGGGATTTGATT
>NW_011495057.1:5201961-5211239 GCF_000754665.1 Bison bison bison | reverse complement strand
CCATCTTTGGCTGCAAAGAATATAATCAGTCTGATTTTGGTGTTGACCATCTAGTGATGTCCATGTGTAGAGTCTTCTCTTGTGTTGTTGGAAGAGGGTGTTTGCTATGACCAGTGTGTTCTCTTGGCAAAACTCTATTAGTCTTTGCCCTGCTTCATTCCATATTCCAAAGCCAAATTTGCCTGTTACCCCAGGTGTTTTTTGACTTCCTACTTTTGCATTCCAGTCCCCTATAATGAAAAGGACATCTTTTTTGGGTGTTAGTTCTAAAAGGTCTTGTAGGTCTTCATAGAACTGTTCAACTTCAGCTTCTTCAGCATTACTGGTTGGGGCATAGGCTTGGATTACTGTGATATTGAATGGTTTGCCTTGGAAACAAACAGAGATCATTCTGTCGTTTTTGAGATTGCATCCAAGTACTGCATTTTGGACTCTCTTGTTGACCATGATGGCTACTCCATTTCTTCTAAGGGATTCCTGCCCACAGTAGTAGATATAATGCTCATCTGAGTTAAATTCACCCATTCCAGTCCATTTTAGTTCTCTGATTCCTAGAATGTCGACGTTCACTCTTGTCATCTCGTTTGACCACTTCCAATTTGCCTTGATTCATGGACCTAACTTTCCAGGTTCCCATGCAATATTGCTCTTTATAGCATTGGACCTTGCTTCTATCACCAGTCACATCCACGCAGCCTGGCACTCTCGGCCGCCACCCCTGACCTTGGGCGAGGGGTAGCTCCTCTCGGCTGCGCTTCTGTGCGGTCTGTGCAAGGTAAGAGAAACCCAAGTAAAGACAGTAGGTGTTGTGAGAGGGCATCAGAGGGCAGATACACTGAAACTATAATCACAGAAAACTAGTAAATCTGATCACATGGACCACAGCCACGTCTAACTCAATGAAACTAAGACATGCCGTGTGGGGCCACCCAAGATGGACGGGTCATGGTGGAGAGGTCTGACAGAATATGATCCACTGGAGAAGGGAATGGCAAACCACTTCAGTATTCTTGCCTTGAGAACCCCATGAACAGTATGAAAAGGCAAAATGATAGGATACTGAAAGAGGAACTCCCCAGGTGGGTAGGTGCCCAATATGCTACTGGAGATCAGTGGAGAAATAACTCCAGAAAGAATGAAGGGATGGAGCCAAAGCAAAAAAATAATACATATGTATATAAGTCATATGCATTGGAAAGGAAGAAATAAAATATTTACATTACAGAGAACATGATCTTGTCAAAAATTTAAATGAATCCAGAGACAAGCCATCATAATTTAAAAATGAATTTAGTAAGGTTACAGAGTATAAGAAAAAAAATTAGAATTAGTAAGTAAATTTAGTATGCTATCTGGATAAAAGATCTTTTGCTAACACAGATTTCTTTTCTCTGTACCAACAAAAAAAAATTAGAAATTGACATTTAAAAATGATGCCGTTACAATAGCAACAGAAAACATCAAATATCTGAGAGTAAATTTAATGTAAGTTATGAAAATTAAAATTTACATTTTAAACCCAAAACCATGATTCATTGCTGGAATCAGTGGAGCAGAGACATTACTCTGTCAACAAAGGCTATGGTCTTCTCAGTGGTCATGTACGATTGTTTTAAGAGCTGGACCGTAAAGAAGGCAGGGCGCCAAAGAATTGATGCCTTTGAATGGAGAAGATTCCTGAGAGTCCCTTGGACAGCAAGGAGATCAAACAAGTCAATCTTAAGGGAAATAGACCCTGAATACTCCTTGGAAGGACTAATGCTGAATCTAAAACTCCAGTGTTTTGGTCATCTGATGTAAACAGCTGACTCATTGAAAAAGTCCCTGATACTGGGAAAGATTGGGGGCAGAAGGAGAAGAGGGCTTCAGAGGGTGAGATGGCTGGATGGCGTCACTGATGCAATGGACATGAACCTGGGCAAACTTTGGGAGATGGTGAGGGACAGAGAGGCCTGGCCTGCTGCAGTCCATGGGGTCACAGAGAGTCAGACATGACTGGGCAACTGAACAACAACAACAACCACCTATGAAAAAGGTGACAATGCTGTCCAATGGGAAAGGAGAGTATTTGAAATACATAGTGAAAAAAGTACAAGTGAAGTCGCTTAGTTGTGTCCAACTCTTTTCTACCCCACGGACTGTAGCCCACCAGGCTCCTCTGTCCATGGGCTTTTCCAGGCAAGAATACTGGAGTGGGTTGCCATTTCCTTCTCCAGGGGATCTTCCCCACCCAGGGATTGAACCCGGGTCTCCAGCATTGCAAGCAGGTAGTTTACCATCTGAGCCACGAGGGAAGCTCCAATGATTACTTAAATAAGACATAAACATTTTTGATACATTAGAATTATATTCAAATGAACTCCTGTTCATCAAAAGACACCATTAAAAGAGTAAAAGGGCAAGCCAAACCACAGAATGGGAGAAGATATTTTTAAAACATATAAATGTATACATATTTTCATATGTATACATTCATATGTATACATAATGAGGTTTCATTCAGAATATATAAAGAACTCCTAAATGACAAAAATGAAAAGATAGCATGATTCCACTTAAACATAGTTTAAAAGCAAGCATAACTAAATTATGGTGTAAACACATGATAGTTATTTTCCTTGGCTCATCTAGAGATTTGAAGGGGGTGTGAGAGGAGCTCCTGGTGTCTTGCAGTTGTTCTATTTCTTGATCTGGGTATTGCAGACATGCGGTGCTCATGTTGGGAAAAATCATTGTGATCTATGCAAATTTGTATGTATGTTAAAATTTAATGAAAAACTAAAACCAAAAACGATGCACCCAAATCCAGATCTGCTGAGTACCAGGAAGCTGTTGAGGAAAGTCAGGGCGCCTGCTGTGGAAAAGCACCTCCTCTGCCTTTCACCATTTCAACTGCTATGGCCAATGGCCAAACATTTTAGGTCATACAGCAGCAAACATAGTTTGAATGAGGGTATGCAATATGTAAATGTTCACACATGTCCTCATTGTGAATGCTGTAAAACATATATGTAGTGAATTATTGTATCCGATGTACATGTTTGCACATGATGAGCACATGATCATAATTAAGTGTGTAAAGGATGAAATAAAGATAAAATAAGCTATATTTTAAAAATAAGGTTTTTTTCTATTAATCATATAAAATCACATAAGGTTTTTTTTTCTCTCTTTTAAAAAGAAAAGAATGTGATTCATTCAGTCAGTATGTCAGGTGTAATTAGGTCATCACTGCTTTTACCTTATATTGTGTTTGATGATGAGCTTCTACTAGGAAGAAAAGTATTCAGCTCAGCCATTTTCTTATTTACTTGTGCTGTATTATTTATGCTGTCTTCAATCTGCTGTTTCTTTGAAAGAATGTTTTAAAGCCATTTGTTCATTTTTGAGAGGGATAATCTATTTCAAACTGGATAATATAAACCATATATTCATTTAACCAGACACATGATTATAAGCTGTAAGTCGTGGCAACTTCTTACAGTGCTGCTCTGGAAAATGTCTTTTCTCCCGTCAGTGCCACATGACACTGGACCAGTGTCAATTTATATATTTAATGCATCTAAACGAATTTGTTTCTCACTTTAGCATGAAAAAGATGATATAGGAATTCTAATATTTTCTTCCTGCTCCCTGTGGATTGTCTTGAGGATACCTAGAATGTATGCACTCTTTGATAGGTAAGTGAAGTCACGTAGTTTTGCTCATAAATCATAAGTCAGTGCAATTACATCTGGGACTAAGAGGAAGTGTCCAGTTCTAGTGTAAACTTCACCATGTCCAATCCATAGATCAAGTGGAATGACTTTTACACTACAGCTCCACTGCACACAGCCAAGTTTTCACGGAACAGTTTTTTCCCTCTCTAAATTTTCAGAAAAAGAACAATGGACTCTCCTGTCCCTTTCTCATTCTGTCCTTATGGCAAATCTCTTCTTGTGCACGTCCCTTTACTTCCCTAGATCAGATTTCCTCAAATACAAAATGAGGGATTTATAGTAAGTGAGCATGAGGCTCCTTCAAATTAAAGTAAGTGTTACGGGACAAATTACATCCTCTTAAAATTCATATGTTGAAATTATAACTCTAGATACTTCAGAATGTGACTATATTTGGAGATAAGGCCTTAAAAATGTAATTAAATTTAAATGAGGTCATATGGGTTGACCCGAATCCAATATGACAGGTGTCCTTATAAGAAGAAAAGATTAGAACACAAATAAACACAAAGGGAAGACCATGTGAACACACAGAGAGAAGATCACCATCTATAAGCTAAGGAGACTGGCCTCAGATGAAACCAACCTCCAACTCAGATATCTAGCTTTTAGAACTGTGAGAAAACCTTGTTGTTCAAGCCACCCAATCAGTTGTACTTTGCTATGGCAGCCCTTGCAAACAAATATAATAAGCAAAAATTTCCCCTGCTTTATTGATATATTAACATAATTTGACATATAATCCTGTTTAAGTTTAAGGTGTATATCATAATGATTCAGTATATGTATATATTGTTAAATGATTACCACAGTAAGATTAGTTAACACATATATCATTTCGCATAGTTATAAAGATTTTTTGAGAACTTTTAAGATTTATTCTCTTAGCGACTTTTGAATACACAGTAAAATATTGTTAACTGCAGTCACCAGCTATACATTCGATCCCCAGAATGTTATTATAACTGGAAGTTTATATCCTTTGGCCACTTTCACTGATTTCCCCCTTACACTAAATAAACTTGAAAAATACACTGTATTTGTTCTTATAATTGAAATTTGCTTTAACAACAACATTCCAATTCTAAGTTATCCCTACTAAACAACTGAGCACAGGAGAAGTAACTAAATTTATTATCTGTATCTATAAAGAAATACTCAAAGTTTTAAACTTGCTTGACAGGAACCTTACTTCCCTCTACTACTAAGTAGAGATAGACTATTACACTTTAGATTTTCTCTAACAAACATTATACCATTAGATAGGTAGACAGCGTTCATGAGAAGCCAAGAGAATCCAGAGGTATTGCAGGTCATGGCCATGGTGGTTTTACTGTTGCTGTTTAATATTTATGGAGTGCCCAAAGCTATGTGGAAAGATTACACAGGGCTTTCTTGTGCAATGCCCAAGTTTCATCTGATGAAAATACTCCTTTCCTTGCTCAGTCACCAAAGATTTTCTCAAAGAAACAAACTACCTTATTTGAATTTATAAAAACGTGATTAGTTTTCATTCCATTTATATTCTAGTAACTATTTTCAAATAAAACATCTGGTGTCCAGATAGGAAGGCACTAAATCACATTTATACCTGAGAAACTGGAAGAATGTGAATCACCAAATAGGTTGTTTGATCAAGGAGAATGGACCAAGGCAGCTAATTGGACTCTCTCCTTGTCTTTCTGATGGCCAAAGGCTGTTTTGGGAAGTTAACATAAGCATATGTGAGGGAAGATGTTAGTCGGTAATGCTAAAACTTTGCATAATCCATTTAACAAATTACTTTTTTAAAACTCAGGTATGCTATCAAATGAAGTGAATACATTCAGCCAAATGTTAAAAAAATAATTTAGTCTCTTGCTTCATTTTGAGGAACAGCAGGCAGGTAAAATCACAGCAGGGAGAGGGGAGGGATTTTGACTCCAGGCTCTCAAGTTTTAAGCTTCTTGTCTGGGGCTAATAGGCTTTTGGCTGCTGGGAAATGAGTAAAGGAATGAATATTTCCGTAGCCTATGGGTTTATGTGTGGGCTAATCGAGGAGACAGTCCTGAGTTGTTTTCAAACTGTGCTTTCTTCACCAAGGGCAGCATGAGGATGTGGTAGATGGAGGGATGGGAAACAGGTAGTCCTTGTGTCTCTCACCTGCCTCTTCAACCAGGAAGTTCCACTTTTGTTGTTTTGCATATTGAACTTTATTTAAAGATTTCTTTTGAGCAATGTGTTTGAAGACAAAAGCCACTTTGAGGACTCATTTTAGAATTTTCTTTTGATAATTTGATCAGAATTTTGTGCTTGGACACAGTCATAACATGGAGTAGTAAAGACCCTTCAAATGCTCCAAACTTTTCATGCCACCATGTTTTCCCCTCTGACAGAAATGCTTCCCTCTACATGATGACTATCTCTTCACCCTGCAAGCCCCTTCTCATCAAGTTTATGGTTTTTCCTATGGCTCTAAGTGTAGATTGTTTTCCTACATCAAACAAGGATACAAAGATTCCTGTTGTCATAATATTGAAAAGATTAAGCAGTGGTGTAATCAGTACCATCTTTTTAATGTGAAATGTCTCTTTCTTGAATACAGAGGGAGGGGAAGTTCTCTCCTTTCTTACTCTCATCTTACTCACCACTTTTTCCAGCAGCGAGAAGGATGAACTGGTTCTTGTTGGCTTTTGGACATGCTTCACACTTGCTGAAGGTTTTCATTCCCCCCAGTCCTCGCATCAGAATTTAGTTACTTCTGTAGTTTGTCCCCGAGAACTTCAGGCCCTAGGAATTCATTCATTCACTCATGCATTCAATCACTCATTCATTCAACTTGCATCTATGGAGTGCCTGTTCCTTCAAGACACAATGACTAATTTGATCATCGCAGCTCTCAAGAAACTCACAGTTGAGGGAGAAACATATCTATGAACAGATACTTGTAATGATAAAAAAAAATGATAACAATATCCATCAGAGCCAGTATCATATACCTCATGGGGTCACATATACTTTGAGTCACAGGTGTTTAAAGTTAAACTGAGTCTTGTTTTTGTACTAGGTGGAGAGCTGTTTCGTTTGGATGACTGTTGAAAATAAGACAAATTGCCCTTGGGCCATGACCCCATGCAGAGTTTCTAAGGGTAGTTGATCCTTTCTCAGTATGAGATTTTAAAATATACTTGGCAAATGAAAGCAGTAAGACATCTCATCATGCTTTTCTTGTCCCCCCAAACTTTTAAAGTTATGTGGGTCTGGGATTGTCTTTCTTTTGAGGTAGGATGTGGTGTGACACTTAGAAATCACATTTGACAGCTAGAATCTACATCCTTCTCATAATGGCTTTAAGAAATGAAGGGTTCATTTTCCTCACAGAAAGGAAGTTTTGAGGTAGTTAATACTCGGGAAATCCCAGGGACTGATAAGATGATTCTATGATGGTTCTTGGGACCCAGGCTCATTCTAATTTACTGCTCCATTATCCTTAGCACTGGTTTCCACCCTCAAAGCTACAAAATGATTCCTGGAGATTGTTATCATGTCCGCATTCCAGATATAAAGGGGGAAGACAAGGGGCAACAGGGATGTGATAAATATCTTTTGGCCTTTTAGGGGTTCTCTGGAATCTCTGAAAGCACATCAACCGTTTTTGTCATCATCTTATTGGGCAGAACTCAACTTCAGTGCTGTACCTAGCTAGCTGCAAGGGAGGCTGGAAAATATTTTTTAACCCAAGAATCTTGCTGCTTGGAATAAAATTGAAGTTTTATATTTAGGAAAAAGAAGAGAATGGATATTGTTTGGGTAAATTGGAGTCTTGGATACAGATGGTTTGTTCATTTTAGTAATAGCTCTTTTCCTTCATCTTCCTTCTTTCTATGCAATAACTATAAAAACAGGCATGTACCAATGGGAGATTTTCCAGTTGCTAGAAAGGAAGAAGCTATTCTGATACTGTATCAGACTTTCCTTCTTCTAAATTAACAATTCAACCAATAAATTATTATATTTTAATGTGACTATTTTCCTTCAAGTATCACCAAGTTTAATAATATTCAGATTTTGTCTTTATTCCTTAGTTTAGTCAAAGTATATAAATGATTACCTCACTATTGAACAGAGGTAACTTTATGGATTCAGATTCTTTCAATATTAAAGAATTATTTTATACCAGTGAAAATATAAAAAATATATATATCTTGCTATAAAATATAATTGCTTTTCAAGTATATCTAAGGTTTATCTATGGTCTGAAATTATAACTAAAAATTGAAAATACAGGTTTCATGTGGAGAGAGTTAGTTGGCAAGGGATATTAGAACATTTTGGGCTTCACTCATGGCTCAGAGAGTAAAGAATCTGCCTGCAATGCAGGAGGACCTGAGTTCAGTCCCTGCGTTGGGAAGATCCCCTGGAGAAGAGAATGGCTAACCACTCCAGTATTCTTGCCTAGAGAATTCTATGGACAGAGGAGCCTGGTGGGCCACAATCCATGGGGTCAGAGTCAGACATGACTGACTGACTAACACATGTGTAGTATGTTATTAGAGCACTTTACTAATAAAATTGTTGTCTGTATTTTATAGATACACACTGAGACACCAATTGCTTAAGTGATTTCTTCAAAGGCAAAGCTGTATCAGTGATAGAGCCAAAGATAAAACTCAGGATCCCTGACTCTTTGGCCCACAGTGTAATGACTGAAGAACCCAGTAAATTAATGCATTGCTTTTGGACCCACAGGCTAAATTAATAAAGTCAATATAAATTAAAATTCAGTTGGTATATATGATGGTTGTCTCAGGCATTAGCGCTTTTAGATTTTATCAGCAACAATGACTAAGGTGTTAAGAAGGAGCCACTACTCAGAATTAATAACTACTTACTCAAAAGACTAAGTACCTCATTCATTCATTCTGTTACAGAACACCTAACTAAAAAGGCTAAAAAGGCAATGGCACCCCACTCCAGTACTTTTGCCTGGAAAATCCCATGGATGGAGGAGCCTGGAAGGCTGCAGTCCATGGGGTCGCTGAGGGTCAGACATGACTGAGCGACTTCACTTTCACTTTTCACTTTCCTGCGTTGGAGAAGGAAATGGCAACCCACTCCAGTGTTCTTGCCTGGAGAATCCCAGGGACGGGGGAGTCTGGTGGGCTGCCGTCTATGGGGTCACACAGAGTCGGACACGACTGAAGTGATTTAGCAGCAACTAAGAACCAGACATTATTCCAAGGTTGGATATACACAGATGAATAAGACGCTATTTTCTCTGGAAAGCACTGTCTAGTTGGCAAAACTGATATGAAAACAGATGACAATGTAATTCTATAAATAATACAATGTGTATATACTCGGAGCACTGAGAGAGGAAGCATAAGTGAGTAGTGACTCACTTGATGTAGCACTTCAGAAGAAACTTCTTACAAAGGTTGACTAATAAAGATGAACATGCCAGGGGAGGAATGGAAAGGCTTTCTTGTCATGGGGCACAGAGTTGGACACGACTGAAGCGACTTAGCAGCAGCAGCAGCAGCAGCAGCAGCTGGGGCTAAGCACCCTTCTTTTTTTTTT
>NW_011495057.1:5200489-5201861 GCF_000754665.1 Bison bison bison | reverse complement strand
TGCAGAGTTCTGAATTCTCTGAGAAAGACAAAAAGTTCAGGTAGATTGACAGAAAACAATCAACTTTATAATACTTGGATTAGATGAAAAAAACCTAGATATACACTAACAACAGACATCCTAATAATCCACCCCAGAAGTGGACTTACTCTCTTGGCAGTAGGTACCGTTGGAGCAGCCTCCTAACTTGGAGCTGTTCCTGCACAACTTCCAGTATGAATGGTAGACCAGGTTGGTGCTTTCCTTGAAATGGGGGAGGGAAGGGGATGAGCTGCATATGCGTTTTCCTATCCCAAACTCACCTGTCAGATAGGTCCTTTCCCAGGGGAAGCTGGAACCAGAGGTCACAGAGGCAGGGAGTGTTGTACTAGTGATATTCCCTCCACACAGAACAGCACAGTTAGAAGAAGGCTTAAGTGCTTCTCCTGAATGTTTCTGAATATCCTGAAGATAGCTGCTGACGAAAATAAGAACTTTTTAGTATGGACCCTGTCAAACATACACAAAAATAGAGACAATGGTATAATTAATCCCTGTGTACCTATTATTCAACAGTTTTCTGCATTTTGCCATACGTCTATATTTTTATATTTTAGTGATTGGAACAGTCAAGAATTAGTATCAGAATGAACATACTGTGTATTAAGGCAGACCACTGAGTGCAATAGCCTGTTGGTTTGTAGTATACAGACTCATACCAGTCCGTGGAAATCATAAGGGTTATTTTTTATGACTCTCATGTCTCCCAACACAGAATACTTATGTGCTTTTTGTATTATCTCCTGTCTCTTCTCCCTCCTCTATCTCCACCTCAGGAGTTTCTCTATGGTGGCAAAGTTTGAGATCACCCTCTAGTTGCAAGAACACTGGTCTGTGTAGAAGTTGTTCAATCACTAAGTCATGTCTGACTCTATGACCCCATGGATTGCAGCATGCCAGGTTTCCCTGTGCTTCACCATCTTCCGGAATTTGCTCAAATTCGTGTTCATTGAGTCAGTGATGTCATCCAACCATTTTATCCTCTGTTGTCCCCTTCTTCTCCTTACTTTGATCTTTCTCAGCATCAGGATCTTTCCAATGAGTCAGCTCTTTGCATCAGGTGGCCAAAGTATTGGAGCTTCAGTATCAGTCCTTCCAATGAATGTTCCGAGTTGATTTCCTCTAGGATTGACTGGTTTGATCTTCTTGCTGTCCAAGGGACTCTCAAGAGTCTTCTCTAGCACCACAGTTTGAAACTATCAATTCTTTGGTAGAAGACATAATAATAAAACAGTGCTGACTAAAGATTTTTTGCCATGCCCTTGAGAAAAGTAAAAATATTCATTCTATTTCACTGATACTAAGGAGTCAGGTATTTATAGAGATGGAAGGG
>NW_011495057.1:5193335-5200389 GCF_000754665.1 Bison bison bison | reverse complement strand
GCCAGCCCCATGGACTGTAGCATGCCAGGATTCTGTTTGTCACCAACTCCCAGAGCTTACTCAAACTCATGTCCATAGAGTTGGTGATACTATCCAACCATCTCATCCTCTGTCGTCCCCTTCTCCTCCTACCTTCAATCTTTCCCAGTGTCAGGATCTTTTCCAATGAGTCAGTTCTTTGCATCAGGTGGCCAAAGTAATGGAGTTTCAGCTTCAGCATCAGTCCTTCCAATGAATATTCAGGACTGAGTTCCTTTAGGATGGACTGGTTGGATCTCCTTGCAGTCCAAGGGACCCTCAAGAGTTTTCTCCAACACCCCAGTTCAAAAGCATCAATTCTTCAGGGCTCAGTTTTCTTCATAGTCCAATTCTCACATCCATACATGACTACTTGAAAAACCATTGACTAGATGGATCTTTGATGGCAAAGTAATGTCTCTGCTTTTTAATATGCTATCTAGGTTGGTCATAGCTTTTTTTCCAAGGAGCAAGCGTCTTTTAATTTTATGGCTGCAGACACCATCTGCAGTAATTTTGGAGCCCAGAAAAATAAAGTCTGCCACTATTTCTGTTGTTTCCCCATCTATTTGCCATGAAGTGATAGGACCGGATGCCATGGCCTTAGTTTTCTGAATGTTGAGTTTTAAGCCAACTTTTTCACTCTTCTCTTTCACTTTCATCAAGAGGCTCTTTAGTTCTTCTTCACTTTCTGCCATAAGGGTGGTGTCATCTGAATATCTGAAGTTAATGGTATTTTCCCGGCAATCTTGATTCCAGCTTGTGCTTCATCCAGTCTGGCATTTCACATGATGTACTCTGCACATAAGTTAAATAAGCACAGTGATAATATACAGCCTTGACATCCTCCTTTCCTGATTTGAAACCAGTCTGTTGTTCAATGTCTGGTTCTAACTGTTGCTTCTTGACCTGCATACAGATTTCTCAAGAGGCAGGTCAGGGTGTCTAGTATTCCTGTTTCTTTAAGAATTTTCCACAGTTTGTTGTGATCCACACAATCAAAGTCTTTGGCATAGTCAATTAAGCAGAAATAGATGTTTTTCTGGAACTCTCTTGCTTTTTTGATGATCCAACAGATGTTGGCAACTTGATCTCTGGTTCCTCTGCCTTTTCTAAATCCAGCTTGAAAGTTCACAAATTCCTAGGCAGTCTTAAAACTAAATAGTCTAAAAAAAATAGAATTCCTAAGCAGTCTTAAAACACCTCTTCAAAATACTTTAAATGGTTGGTGTGCTGTTTAAGTTCAATGTTTGTGACCTCATTCCTACTCTAAAAAGATGCTGCTCCATTGTTTGGTGCAAACTTATTTTCCCAAACATTTCCCACTAGTGGTAGTATTCTGTTCTGGAAACACACAGAGCAATTTGACAGCATCAAATATTTGCTAGCTCTTCAACTGTTTGAAGATAGTCTTCATTTCTTTCCTTAGCTTTATCTTCTTTGATTTGAATACAAGATGCTTTCAAATAGTTTTTTATTGGGACACCCTCCAGAATCAACTGAATGCTGGGTTTCTCATTCTGGGTGCACTCTTGATTATCATTGTCCCACATTAAGATGTGATGCCTGAAACTGAACACAAGTTACTGCACAAAAGCATATTGAGACCTTTTTAATTGTTCTTTTTCTGAACTATTCCTCAGTCTGTCTCACTGTTATGTATGCACGTACCTCATCTCCCTAATTCAGTGTAAATTCCTTTACGGTAGTGTCTATGACTGATAATGATAATAAAAATAGTAGCTGGAATTGCCCTGTGATTCAGTGGTTAGGACTCTATGCTTTCATTGCCGAGGGTGCAGGTTTAATCTCTGGCTGAGGAATTAAGAGGTTACCTGAATACATAAAAGCTCCTGCCCTCTGGAGTCTGAAGTCAGGATTACTGTCTTTGGCTTAAAGTTTTCTTTTCTTTTCATTTCCTTCCTTTCTTTCTTTTCTTCTTTTTTCCTATATTAAAAAAATCAATGATAGCACAGTTCATATTATGCTTCTGGCCAAATTAAATGATAGATATTTCTCATGTAAATTGTATTAAGACAGCAGATCTTTCTGTCTTGTACTTGTGTCCTTGGTCTTTTGAACATAATTTTTTTTTTCAGTTATTCTCATTAAGTTCTAGCTTGTCCCAGCTATTGAAAAATTCCTGAATTCACTGAGAAAAGTAGCTAATCTTTTTAGCTTTATATTTCTGTCAAATTTGATAGACTTGTTTAATTGAAGTCATTGATAAAAATGTTGAATTGGATAGTGGTCTGAAATTTTCCCCTAGAAACATCCCTCCAAATGAATAAAATAAAATTAGATTATGCTTTTAGGCATTCATTTTTTTTTTTTTAAATACAAACCCTAATAGACCCTCATGATGACTTAGTTTCTTGTCCTTTTGATTGGCGTTATTCACCATAGAAGAGTCAGAATTTATTTCTTCAGCATCTCCAATCTTGAACTGGTACTTCTGGCCATAAGTGAATAAGAAGGACTAGACTTACCTTCTTACAGTAAATTATAAAATTATTTTAAAAACACAAAACAACTGTTTACGGACATCAAACAACAGATGCTACAGGACTGTGATCTCTCAGAGAAGGAAAAATGGTGTTAGTTCTATAATCTCTCACTTTTGGTTTGGAAACAATAGACAATAGGAACAGCAAGACAGAACCCATTGAGGAAACGATGACCTGCATTCGGGGAGGCTGAGATGGCTGAGATTTGCAGGGCAGAACTTAAGAAAGGAAAGAGCCATTCAAAACAAGAGCTCCTGCTGGGCATACACACTGAGGAAACCAGAAGGGAAAGAGACACGTGTACCCCAATGTTCATCGCAGCACTGTTTATAATAGCCAGGACATGGAAGCAACCTAGATGCCCATCAGCAGATGAATGGATAAGAAAGCTGTGGTACATATACACAATGGAGTATTACTCAGCCATTAAAAAGAATACATTTGAATCAGTTCTAATGAGGTGGATAAAACTGGAACCTATTATACAGAGTGAAGTAAGCCAGAAAGAAAAACACCAATACAGTATACTAACACATATATATGGAATATAGAAAGATGGTAACAATAACCCTGTGTACGAGACAGCAAAAGAGACACCGATGTATAGATCAGTCTTATGGACTCTGTGGGAGAGGGAGAGGGTGGGGAGATTTGGGAGAATAGCATTGAAACATGTATAATATCATGTATGAAACGAGTCGCCAGTCCAGGTTTGATGCACGGTACTGGATGCTTGGGGCTGGTGCACTGGGACGACCCAGAGGGAGGGTAGGGGAGGGAGGAGGGAGGAGGGTTCAGGATGGGGAACGCGGGTATACCTGTGGCAGATTCATTTCGATATTTGGCAAAACTAATACAATATTGTAAAGTTTAAAAATAAAATAAAAGTTAAAAAAAAAAAAAGAATTAAAAAACAAGAGCTCCAGAAACCTGTACGGGAATGCCTTTGAATCTTTGCTGAATACCAGGGTATATGTGTATGCATATGTGTATGTGTACATACGTCACCACAGAGCTGAGCAAAGTCCAACCAATTACTTGCAAGCTCAACAAAATCCAGAGATCACACAGAAGCAGCAGAGTTGAATGATGCCTGGAGTAAAGGCTATGTAAGACCTACCAAAGGAAAGCTTAAAAACAGACTTTGAAGGGACCCAAATAATGTAACCACCAAAACAAAGCCCTGTATTCATTCACAGTAATCAAAACTATCCATTCTCTTCAAGTATCTCTCTTAAGCTCAAAAAGTGTTTTTGTTGAATGAATGAATAAATGAATGAATGAGTAAGCTAAATCTTGATTGGGTGTTAAGGTAGTTCCTACTTTTAAGAAATATTTGCTCAGACTTTAAGATCCAGCTCAAATGTGACATTTTTCCTCAAACTATCTCAAAGACATCTTTTCTTTTTCTGAACTATTACTGTTTGTCTCACTGTTATGTATGCACATACCTCATCTCCCTATTTCACTTTAAATTCCTTGGAGATAGTGTCTATGGCTGATAATGATAATAAAAATAGTTGCTGGAGTTGTCTTGTGATCCAGTGGTTAGGACGCTATGCTTTTACTACTGAGGGTGCAGGTTTAATCTCTGGCTGAGGAATTAAGATCCCACAAACCATGCGGCTTGGCAAAAATATATATATATATATATAGATAGATAGATAGATAGATAGTAATAGAAATATGTAGTATAGTAACATATATCTACTATATATATATATAGTAATATCTATAATTATTCAACATTTAGTATGTGCAGAACACTCTCATAAGTCCCTTCCATATGTTCAGTCAGTTAATCATGACCCAGAAGGAAATGGCACCCCACTCCAGTATTCTTGCCTGGAGAATCCCAGGGACGGTGGAGCCTGGTGGGCTGCCATCTATGGGGTTGCACAGAGTTGGACACGACTGAAGCGACTTAGCAGCAGCAGCAGTCCTGAGATATGCGTCTATCATCCTCCCATTTTACAGCTCAGGAAGCTAAGACTTTGTTACTTATCCATGATCTTACTGCCAGTAAAAGGTGATGAAAAGGTTTGAACCTAAGCTTTTCTGTCCGTAATTTTCTGTCACTTGCTAGTATTCTGCAGTCTTATGGCCCATACATCTTTGTATTCTTAATAATACTTAGAACATGGTAGGTACTTTGTAAATATTTGTGAACAAATGTATTCAGTCATGTGTGGGATGAGTTGTGACAGGGGACTCTGGCAGATACAGCCCTGAGCTGTAAGAATGCAATTTTTTTTAAAGCAGATAATGAATACTATAGGCCAGGGGTGGAACAGAAGACATTTTCCAGTCCCCTCCAATCATACATCTGGGGTCACAGCCTCCTCTACCTAGACCCAATTCTAAGCCTGCTGATGAGATGGCTGCAGACCATCTGTCTCGTAAGGTTAGATCTCTTCAGGAATCCTGGAAGTTCTTGCTTTCTGAATTTTATAAACCTCAGGCAGTATGTTAATTATAGTGCACAGATTTGTGCTTTTTGATTTCCAATGTTTAAAAAAATGGGTAAGTTTGGAAGAAAAAATTTAAAAAAATCCTGAATATCAGGTCATAAAGATTGTTCCTAATGTAATATAAATGCAATGTGAAATAAATGCAATGTAATGTATCATCATTAGCTGAACGTCAGGGTTGAAAGTAATGAGTCATCCTAAAAAGTCTTTGATTCCACCGAGTATATTTATTTATTCTGCTTAAGAACTCAACTTTGGTATTTAAATGGACATAGTTTATGGATCTATTATTAATGATACTATTAAATGCTTCAAGCTGATCAGATTCAACTTTCTATTTTGATTTAGTTCCTCTTACTTACACTTTATAGATATTAAGGCCATGTACTTAAAAAAAAAACAAAAAAAAAAAACAGCCTGGACAAGCATTGAGTAAATTGCACTGAAAAAGTATCAGCGTTTTCATTAATTGTTACTGTTCAGCCATTCAGTTGTGTCCACCTGTTGCAACCCTGTGGACTGCAGCACACCAGGCTTCCCTGTCCACCATTTCCTGAAGTTTGCTCAAACTCGTCCATTGAATTGGTGATACCATCCAACCATCTCATCCTCTGTCATCCCCTTCTCCTCCTGCCCTTAATCTTTCCCAGCATCAAGGTTTTATCCCAATGAGTCAGCTCTCCGCATCAGGTGGCCAAAGTTTTGGAGCTTCAGCTTTAGCATCAGTCCTCCCAATGAATGTTCAAAGTTAATTTCCTTTAGGATTGACTGGTTTGATTTCCTTGCTGTCCAAGGGTCTCTTAGGAGTCTTCTCTAGCACCACAGTTCAAAAGCATTAATTCTTTGGCTCTTTGCCTTCTTTATGGTCCATCTCTCACATCCCTACATGACTACTGGAAAAATCATAGCTTTGATTATATGGACCTTTGTCAGCAAGGTGATGTCTCTGCTTTTTAATACACTGTCTAGGTTTGTCATAAGAAGCAAAATTTTAACTCTTTGTATCTTTTAAACAGGTGATGCGATTTAGGAATATATTTATTCGCTTTCTAATTATATCCAGTCTTTGACCCTTGAATTCTGAACTAGCTGGCATTTTGAAAGGTTCAAACTATGGGTCATTAATACATTATTACAAAATAGTGTTTTTGTGTTTAATAGAATCACCAAAAACTTATAAACATATTATTGCAAGAATCAAATTTCTTGTCCCAAATGGTCTTTCAGAGTTCTATAACCTGAACTGAAGTCTCCTATGAATATGAATTATGGGTGATCTTAACAAGACTTCTTTCTCTAATTGGAAAATTTAATTTGATTAAAATGACAATTCCACACATATAGTTATATTTATTTCCATTTGAACCTATAAAAGGTCTAAAAATGTTTTCAGAATGTTAAATGAGGTCATTATGAGTTTCCTATGGTTGAGTAAGGATGCACAAATTAGTATTATAACACTGCAATTAACATCCATCTTGACCGGGTTAGATTTTGCCCAAATTTTCCTTTTTGCTTTTGAACTGTGCAAGAATTATTTTGAGGTAAAATAGTGCTTAGGAAGAAAAAGCATCACTGGAAACTGGAGAGACTGCATTGCTCAAGGATTTTTTTTTTTTTTTTAAAGTAAGTCACTTGCTATCCCCAGGGAAATAAAATATATGAAAGAATCTCTTTGCATTTTTTGACCCCAAGTAGAAGCAAGGTCAATATTTCCTACTTATCATCCATTTCTTACAAGTCCTTCATATCTCCATAGCTCTGCATGCATGAACACGTTTCTTTGCAGACCTTGCTCATGCAGCAGAGTGATTCTGGTTCCTTACACACTTGGAATGGAAGTAAGCACGTATGGCTGTATGAAAGTGAAAGTCGCTCAGTCGTGTCCAACTCTTTGCAACCCATGGATTATACAGTCCATGGAATTCTCCAGGCCAGAGCACTGGAGCGGATAGCCTTTCCCTTTTCCAGGGGATCTTCCCAACCCAGGGATTGAACCCAGGTCTCCCACATTGCAGGCAGATTCTTTACCAGCTGAGCCACCAGGGAAACCTATAT
>NW_011495057.1:5180965-5193235 GCF_000754665.1 Bison bison bison | reverse complement strand
GATAAATCATGACCTTTCAAATGTAACATCCAGTTTCTACCAGGCCTCCTTTCATGTGTTTAATAATATACATCTGATGAGGATGGTGACCATAAAAGAAAGGACTACAGATCTATTGGATGATTTTATTAAATATGTGGTCAGATTTTACTGTTAAGAATAAATAAAACTTTCCTGAGAAGCTTTCCTAAAAATTTCCGTCTCTTGCTAAGTCCAGTCTCCCCTTGGTTAAGGAACTTATTTGCTCTGAGCCTCTGTTTTCTCATTTATAAAATGAGAAGGTTCAGCTTTCTGTTGCTCTCATCCCCAGGTTATGAGATTCATCTTGTTCAAAAGCCACTAACATGAATCTATAGAATATTTAGGCTTTATGAATCCTACCTATTGGCCTTTTGCAATTATGGTAATGGAGACTTAAAATGGTTTCAACAATTCCTTTTTAAAGATGTAGTCTTAATATAGGTCTCCCACATACTTACTTTTATTATTGATCTAGAGCTTTTACCATGCAATTTGGTAACATAAGGGATATTAAAAGAGTGATTTGTGATATACAGAGAGGCCACAAATTCCCTTTGTTTAAGATCATGTCCTCTGGTAATAGTTAATAATTAAGCTGATTTAATGTATTCCAACCTCTCATAGGTAAGGAAACTGTTACCTGATTTTGCCCACTCTGGGTGCCAGAATTCAGATATTAATTATCAGCTACAGTTGGCCTAGCCCTGACATCTATGTTTCTGCAGCTAATTCATTATAGTAGGATAGTGAAAAATTGAGAACAGAATGATAATATCCTGATTTTGGATTTATACAATGTATTTCAAAACACTTTTCCTGGACAAGATTTCACTTCATCCTTAGGGCTATTCAGTGACATTTAAGTACACACTGCTGCTGCTGCTGCTGCTAAGTCACTTCAGTCATGTCCAACTCTGTGCGACCCCATAGACGGCAGCCCACCAGGCTCCCCCATCCCTGGGATTCTCCAGGCAAGAACACTGGAGTGGGTTGCCATTTCCTTCTCCAACGCATGAAAGTGAAAAGTGAAAGTGAAGTCACTCAGTCGTGTCCGACTCTTCAGGACCCCATGGATTGCAGCCTACCAGGCTCCTCCGTCCATGGGATTTTCCAGGCAAGAGCACTGGAGTGGGGTGCCATCGCCTTCTCTGAAGTACACACTACTGATGCAGCATCTACTTAGTCTAGAACTAGTTCTTAGTTCAGACGAATATGATCCTTTACCTGATTATTTTGTGTCTTTCAAGGATTTAGTGAATCTTCATAATTTTATAAAGAAAATTTTAGCATATAACAAACTCTACATTATCTAAGTCATGGTAGAATGAGTAATAATTACAATAACTCCTTACACATATATATGTGTATGCATGCTAAGTCGCTTCAGTCATGTCTGACTCTTTGCAACCCTATGGACTGTAGCCCAAGAGGCTCCTCTGTCCATGGGCTTCTCCAGGCAAGAAAACTGGAGTGGGTTGCTGTGCCCTCCTTCAGGGGATCTTTCTAACCTAGGGATCGAACCTGCATCTCCTGCATTGCAGGCAGATTCTTTACTGCTGGGCCAGTGGGGACGCCCTACATGTATATACTCTGATAATTTATAAAACATTTTTAGATACTTTATTACATTTTTACACTATTTGTGTTGAAGATAACATTAGTAAATAAATTCATGGATGATAAAAATTATTTTAATAGAAATTTGAACTATTTCTCAGAAAAAGTAGATAAAAGAATAATTGTCAGATAGTGATGTTTAATTCATTTAAAACACACGTTGATCTGTGACAAATGCATGATGGTGCCAAGGTGATGAGACATTTGCCCAAATCTTCAATTCCCTTGGTGTCTTGTTTACAAGGTTCTTCAATGTGGAGTTGACTTCCACACAGTACTGAAATTCTTCCAGTCACCAAGAGTGGTGAATTTCCTGAGTCATATTCATATCACAGATCCAGAGGGCCTGGTTCTTCTCTCACTCTTAAAAATAAGAAAGATTATGTATTTCCTGTTGACTTTTCCATCATGGAGAAGTTACCAAACATTTATGAAATCACTGGATTATAAACTTCAAGAATTGGGTCAGATAACTAGTTCGTAACACAGTACTACAGCATCCTTGTAATTACACTTGAGAGAAGCTCACTTCACCTCAAGGTAGCCAGTTATTTTGCAGGATAATATTACTTGCACTGCAGTTCTGGACGGTTCCAGAATCTATTTCCTATTAATTTCACTGCACACAGTAGTTCCTACTGTTGAAGTAGCACAGATTAAGTCAGTCTTAAGTCCATATGATTGCCTTTTAAGCATTTCAACATTGCTATTTGGTTTACCCTTTCCTAGGATGGAAATCTCCAACTTCTTCAGGTCTTCCCCCTTAAGCTTTTAGTTCTTTATCCCAGTGAGCCTCCTCTGGATGCTCTGTTGCTTGGGAATGTCCTTTTAAGATGTCACATTCAGCTGTGGCAGTCTGACTTATGAAGAAAACAGTGGGACCATAACATCCCATAATTAGGTTATGATTTTCCTATTAAGGCAACGTAAAATTGAATTAGTTCTTCCAGTTTTTGCAATACATTGTTGCTTCACAAGGAGTGTATTGTCTACATAATCTCTAAATTTCTTTCACATGAACCATTTGTTGACAAATGTGGTCTATCTTCATCTAAAATTTATGTAATTGTTTTAAATCAAGTTCAGGACTTTTAATGTATTATTTAATCTTGCTTTTTTATCCATTACTTTAGCTTATTATTTTTGGTGTACTTGTTTGCTGTATTTTGTTTGCACTGAATCTCTTTGAAGAACAACTTCCTCTCCTACTTGGACTTTGAGTGGATGGGTCCTTCAAGCTTCAATTACAAGGAAATTACAAGGAAAATTAAAGGATTAAATTGCTGTAGTTGGTTCTATGATGGCACATGTCCCAGGTCAGGGTAATAAGCAACTCAGGGCTTTGACTAGAACTCTTGAGCAAAAGAGACATTCTTCCCATTATGGTTGTTGAGCTGGTAGAAAATAAATCTGGAAATCTAATGTCGTATTTCATCTCATTTGGGAGGACCTGGCTGAAAATGAAGCAAACATAAAGGAAAGCAGAGCCAGGATGTAGAGTGTCTGAAGCTTGATTTCATTACACGAGCAGCTACATCCACCTATGCCTTAAGTGAGTTATCCTCCCCACCCCAGATAGCTTGTTTTCTGAAGCTAACTTAAACTGAGCTTCTGTCCCCGGTAATCAAGAGTTCTGACAAATATATGGGCTTTGATTAACTCTCCTAACATTGTGTCTTCCTTAAATTGAATAGGTATCCTTCCTTGGTAAGTAATAAGAATGTTGATTAGGATGGAATTTTTTTTCACATGCCATCGATTAATACTTTTTGATGTTGTGACTTTAATTATGAACTAACTTACCTTATATCTTTTTCCATCCCATATTTATTCTTTTTGTCTTAAAGGGAAGATTAGGGCATTTTAAGTGTTTTGCTAAGGACCAGAAACTATGCCTTTGACATGCTCATAATCTATTTTCTGAGCAACTCTGTTAATAATGGTTAGAGCCAGATTGGTTCAGTATGTTCTTGACGATCTCCTCCTGGCTCTAGTAAAACCACCACATACTTTCCTTCAAGTTTACAAATCACAGAGTTGCTAATTCAGATTGGATTACCGCAGGATTCATTTACCATCCCGTGAATCCACTTTTTATTCTTTTGGCAAATTGCATAATATTTTCCCATTCTCAACCTCTTAGCTTTTCTCCCTTTTTAAATAATTCCTCAACAGTGGCTGAGTGGTGACAGCCAAGCATTCTTTGAGCACCCTGGATGGGGTTCTTAGGACCTGAAAACTTGAGCTTTTGTAAGCTTTAACTATCTGAACTTTATGTTTATTTTTATTATGGTTATTTACCCTTTCCAGATTGAATATTATATTCTTTTATGGAGAAGAAATGAAACACGGGATTTCATACCTCTGTCCTTCTGCCAAGTCGTTACACTTTAACAAGCCGTTTTCTCTAAACTGTCACTTTTCCTTTGCTCCCTTTTCTAGTTTCAAACTAAGCTAAGAAAACTCCTTGTTGCTTATCTTTAGATTTTTTGGGTATTCTAATCTGTGGCCTTCCCAATGCCATGGACCATTTAAATATTTTACCTTGATCAATAGCCTTGCCAGCTATTTCTTTTGAGAACACTCTTTAAACCGCTCCCCCCCCCCCACCACCAATTTCATTTGGGAATTGTCTGTGTAGGTGTGCTGGGTTTTTTTGTTTTTTCCTTTTGAGATGTCCACACACCTCTTTTCTTTATCATTGATATCATTTGTGATGGCATATCATATCTCATTTTAAAATAAGAATGCACTGAAACAGCTATAATGGTGTAGTAAGATTAAAAACTGAAGGGTAAGAAACAATTTTAATAGCATCAAGAGTCAAGTGAATTTGGCAGAATTTTTCATTCATTCCAGATCTGATCTGATATGCTTCCTTATACCAACATGAATTTGAATTAATCTAAGATCAGATCAGTCCCAGGTGTTCTTTGGAAGGAATGATGCTAAAGCTGAAACTCCAGTACTTTGGCCACCTCATGCGAAGAGTTGACTCATTGGAAAAGACTCTGATGCTGGGAGGGATTGGGGCAGGAGGAGAAGGGGACGGCAGAGGATGAGATGGCTGGATGACATCACCGACTCGATGGACGTGAGTTTGAGTGAACTCCAGGAGATGATGATGGACAAGGAGGCCTGGCGTGCTGCAATTCATGGGGTCGCAAAGAGTCGGACATGACTGAGCGACTGAACTGAATTGAACTGAAGATCAGATATGCAGATGATACTACTCTATGGCAGAAAGTGAAGAGAAAATAAAGAGCCTCTTGACAAGGGTGGAAGAGAAGAGAAAAAGCTGGCTTGAAACTCAACATTAAAAAAAAATCTAAGATCATAGCATCCAGTCCCTTCACTTCAAGAGAAATAGAAGGGGGAAAAGTGGAAGAAGTGACAGGTTTTATTTTCTTGGGCTCCAAAATCACTGTGGAGGTTGACTGCATCCATGAAATTAAAAAACTCTTGCTCCTTGGAAGGAAAGCTATGACAAACCTAGGCAGCATATTGTTAATAAAAAACAGAGACATCATTATGCTGACAAAGGTCCATCTAGTCAGTTTTTCCAATAGTCATGTACACATATGAGAGTTGGACCATGAAGAAGGCTAAGCATTGAAGAATAGATGCTGGAGAAAGCTCTTGGACTGCAAGGAGATCCAACCAGTCAATCCTAAAGGAAATCAGTCCTGAATATTTATTGGAAGGACTGATGCTAAAGCTGAAGCTCCAATTCTTTGGCCACCTTATGTGAAGAGATGACTCACTGGAAAAGACTTTCATGATGCAAAAGACTGAAGGCAAAAGGAGAAGGGTGACAGAGGATTAGATTGTTGGATGGCATCACCAACTCAATGGACATGAGTCTGTTGGGAGATAGTGGAGGACAGAGGAGCCTGGCATGTTGCAGTCCATGGGGTTGAAGAGTCAGACATGACTTAGCGAATGAACAACTGCAACAGCACCAGGTGTAATAAAACTTGACATTGCCATGCTCCAATGAAGTGAAATGAACATCCCCTGACTTACATTTATTTTTTAGTGTTTTTTTAAAAATCACTTTATAAATCTTCACTAGATCTATTAAACTTGATCTTACTTGAATTGATCAAGTGTACATTTAGGATATTTCTGCCACCTATATTGAATCAGGTTATCAAATGGCTTTTTAAACTTCAATGATGAGGCTATGTCCAAATCTAGAATCTACTCACCAAACACATTAGGTGGCTGATATTCAAGTCATGAAGTGATCAGCATTGTATATCTTGAAGAAATTTTAAGCCACCTTGTTCAATTCCCTCATTCTGAGGAGGAGCAAGCTGCAGGTCTGAGAAGTTGAATACTTTGTCCAAGAATATACAACTGTGTGAGAAATGACTAGAGAAGTTAGTATTTCCCCACTATGTAACAAGGATGTTCAAGCCTCCCATAGGATGTGCTAGGCAATATTGCTACAATTCTTTTCAAAGTTTACTTTATAATAATTGATTGCTCATCCTTTTGGAGTTCAATTCTGTCCTGAATATTCACTGGAAGGACTGATGCTGAAGCTGAAACTCCAATACTTTGGCCACCTGATGGGAAGAACTAACTCATTGGAAAGGACCCTGATGCTGGGAAAGATTGAAGGCAGGAGAAGAAGGGAGCGACAGAGGATGAGATGGTTGGATGGCATCACCCACTCGATGGACATGAGTTTGAGCAAGCTCTGGGAGTTGGTGATGGACAGGGAGGCCTGGTGTGGTGCAGTCCATGGGGGCCGCAAAGAGTCAGACACGACTGAGTGACTGAACTGAATTGGGGGGAGGCTAACTTTCTCCCCCATCTGTTATCATGGATGTGTGCCCCCCTCAGCCAGTATTCCCCCTGCAGCCTGGCGCTCCTGTTCTTGCCCACTTCATTATGACACCCAGTGCGGTTCGCTCCCTGCCATCTCAGGCTCACCGTCTCTCTGGAGGCCACCCCTCACTTCTGGTATCACTCTGTGTTAGGAATGGGTCTAGTCCTTCCCTTTACACTTCCCACTATGAGAGCTGAGTCCATATTATAATATTTACAAGATTTTACTGAACAATAGGCATGAGAAGGAAATTATAACATGCTGCTGCTGCTGCTGCTAAGTCACTTCAGTCGTGTCCGACTCTGTGCGACCCCATAGATGGCAGCCCACCAGGCTCCCCTGTCCCTGGGATTCTCCAGGCAAGAACACTGGAGTGGGTTGCCATTTCCTTCTCCAATGCATGAAAGTGAAAAGTGAAAGTGAAGTCGCTCAGTCATGTCCAACTCCTAGCGACCCCATGGACTGCAGCCCACCAGGCCCCTCCGTCCATGGGATTTTCCAGGCAAGAGTACTGGAGTGGGTTGCCATTGCCTTCTCTGAATTATAACATAGAGAAGTTTAAAATGATATACTAGATAAGACCCCTTGCAGGATGCACCCATCTAACCCCCTCCAGATATATCTGTCTGGGGGACTTTTCTCTGTCCTGGTCTTTTCTCATGCCTTATTGGGAGGGATTTTTTGGTCATATCTCTCTTCTCTGGAGTCCAAGTTCTCAACCTTCCCAATCCCCTAACAGAGAAAGAGATATTGTCCTCTTCTAAAATGAACCTCCTTAAGGGCCACAAGTGAAATTTCACTTACTATCTCATAATCTCCTTTTATGTAAAACCATACATGGGTGATGTCTGCTTTCCTTAGGGAAGCCTACAGGTAGGGTCTTCCCCTATGACTCCAGAACAGAATAATACACACAAGTCTCAGGCAACTCCTTTGATGGGACAGAAAGCTGCAGTGTATGAAGTCCAGGTGCTTGCCATTTAAAAGTAACAGCTTTTTGAGAGTCTCTATTCCTTAGGGGTTTAAAAGTCATGGGGTCCTAGCTCTGTCAGTGTTACCTTCTTAGATTGACTATTTCTAACCGTGATAACAACAAAACAAAGTGCAGCCAATAGTACACAGAAATGCTGATTTGATTAGAATATTCTGTAGATAAAATTAGAAATAAAGAGTTCTTTATGTAGAGGGTGGGGCTTCCCTGGTGGCTCAGAGGGTAAAGCGTCTGCCTGCAATGCGGGAGACCCGGGTTCCATCTCTAGGTCAAGAAGATCCCCTGGAGAAGGAAATGGCAACCCACTCTGGTACTCTTGCCTGGAAAACCCCATGGATGGAGAGGACTGGTAGGCTACAGTCCATGTGGTCTCAAAGAGTCAGAAATGACTGAGTTACTTCACTTCACTTTTATGGAGAGAGTAACATGTAAACTTACTCTACCATATGTAAAATAGATGGCCAATGGGAATTTGCTCTATGTCTCAGGAAACTCAAACTTGGGCTCTGTATCAACCTAGAGGGGTGGGATGGGGAGGAAGATGGGAGGGAGGTTCAAGAAGGAGGGGATATGTGTATACCTATGGTTGACTCATGTTGAGGTTTGACAGAAAACAACAAAATTCTGTAAAGCAATTATCCTTCAATTAAAAGGGCTTCCCTCGCGTCTCAGCTGGTAAGGAATCCGCCTGCAATGTGGGGACCTGGGTTCAATCCCTGGGTTGGGCAGATCCCCTGGCAAAGGGAAACACTACCCACTCCAGGATTCTGGCTTGGAGAATTCCATGGACTGTATAGTTCATGGGGTCACAAAGAGCTGGACACGACTGAATGACTTTCACTTAAAAAATAAATTAATTAAAAAAAAACAGCTTAAAAGAAAGTTTTTTCCAGATTAAAAAAAGACATGTTTTATAGTCATTGTTATATGTGTTTAGTTCATGAATGATGGCAATAATACTAAATAACTATTATTGAGTTCCTACTGTGTGCTATCTATTGCACTAAGCACCTTACATATGTGTATATTTCTTAAACACAATAATCCTTTGAAATGTAGAAATTAAAATTCTTTCAAAGATGAGATTAAAGTTCAGAGATACTAAGTGATTTGTGCAAGTTCACATAGAAAATCAACAGTGGTGTCAGGATTTGAAAATAGGTCTTAATGGACTAAAACCCAGGCAGTTTCTACTACATCATCATCATTACAACTGACATCTAATCATCATGCCGATTGGGGCATGTATTTTGTTTAGTGCTTTCCAGAGTCTATTCAGAACTTAAAATGCAGTTTGTTCCAACTGAGATGCACTTGTAGAGCAAAATACACATCAGCTTTCTAAGAGTAGTGCAGGAATAAAGAGTGTAAAGGAAAATCACAACTTTTTGTATTGATTGCATGTTAAAATGACAATATTTTAGACCAATTGGATTAGATAAAGTATTGTTAAGATTAATTTTAGCTGTTTGTTTTGATCATTTTTGATATGACTACTAGAAAATTTAAAATTGCTCAGTTGGTTTATGCCATATTTCTATTGGCCAGCACTTATCTGAAAGCTTTAGCCTGATGAAGCGTATGGCGTAAGGTGACTCAAATGCAATACAGAGTTGGTTTTCTCTTTTAAAATTAACAACTTGAAGGGATTAGATCTTCAAGTTGAATCTTAGATGAAAAGGACAATATATCTAAAATTACACGACCTTACTTTTAACGCAAGAGCCTTGTGTTATAGGACTTGACTTTTTGTATTTATAGGTGTGTGTGTACACTGTCTGTTGCAAGTGACTATTTTAGTGAAAGAAGTTTCCCAGTAAATGCAAAACTAAGACAGACACAGTTAAAGACAAGGCCATCAGCCGCTGGTTTGGGATGAACACTGGGTTTAGCAAATGCATGGCTGGAATGATCAACTGCTGAAATCTCAAGGGCTAGAGGGGCATTGCTCATCTAATTTGCTTTGCCTTATATCAACCATTTCCCTATAAACTGTAAAAAAGGAAATAGTCTTTAGATATTGGTACATGAACTATGGGCTTCCCAGGTGGTTCTAGTGGTTAAGAACCTGGCTGCCAAAGCAGGAGACATAAGAGACATGAGTTTGATCCCTGGGTCTGATCCCTGAGTC
This sequence comes from Bison bison bison, assembly GCF_000754665.1. NCBI lineage: Eukaryota > Metazoa > Chordata > Mammalia > Artiodactyla > Bovidae > Bison > Bison bison. Next base: position 5,183,635 of record NW_011495057.1, on the reverse strand, counting down.
AGGAAGATCCCCTGGATGAGGGCAGGGCAACTCATTCCAGTATTCTTGTCTGAAGAATCCCATGAACAGGGGAGCCTGGCGGGCTACAGTCCATGGGGTTGCAAAGGGTCGGACATGACTGAAGCAACTTAGCTCACATGTGTGCATATGAACTGTGTTAAGTGTACTGATTTTTATTAAGATATAACCATTTTGTTGCCAGAAATCTGAGCAACTCTGGGACATCCATGCAGGGGCCCAGCAGCCAGATGGTTTGAAGTTCACCGTGCATCTCAGAGGGAAGAAGCTCTCAGCTCTGGTGCGCATGAGAATGAACCTTTGAAACACACGGGACCTTCACCATCTCTACTGCTTCTATCACCTCTGCCACCACTTCTCAGCTCCAGTGAACATGGCAATTGTTGCCACTGGCTTACTGACTAGAATCTGAGAGGAAACAATGGGGTTTCATGTTTCAAAATAAACTGAAGAGACTTTGTTTTTCTTGAGATGCCCTTGACCTTGAGAAGAGAGGAAAGAATTGGGGTTCCATGCAGATTTGGTTTAAGTCAACCTCACTAGAGCGGTCAGGGTCTTCCTTGGTGGCTCAGATGGTAAAAGAATCCACTTGCAATGAGGGAGACCTGAGTTTGACCCCTGGGTTGGGAAGATCCCCTGGAGGAGGGTATGCCAACCCACTCCAGTATTCTTGCCTGGAGAATCCCATGGACAGAGGAGCCTGGCAGGCTACAGTCCATGGGGTCGCAGACAGCTGGACGTGACTGAGCGACTAAGCACCACATAGCAAAGAGAGGTCAGAGGCATCCAAGAATGAGGGTTAGAATATCAGTAGAGAACTGTGGGTTAAGAAGATAACCCTGCCCCAACACTTCCTTCTTTCCCAGGATGATATGAAGCATGCATGGCTCTGAACCTGAGGAGTGTTTTATTGACTTCAAATTAAGTTAGAATTGATTAGACCAAGAGGTCCAGAAACCTGCTCAGTTGTCCAGTACTTAGTCCAGCCTGGCCTTGGTCAGCAGTGACCTTTCAAGGAGGAGGATGAGAGCCCCGGAGCTTGTCCAAGTCCTCCAATGAGTAAAAGCTCTAAGAATGTCTCCCCCTCTTTTTGTTTTTGGTTCTCACACCCTGGCCAGCAAAACCTTGCACAGCGTTTTCTTGTTCCAGTAGCTGCTCAAGCGTGTAATAAGTTGAGTTCCAATGAATTGGAACCTCCTGTTTTAGGTGATGTTTCAGCAAGTTGCTTTTCAGCTGGAGCTGGGTCAGGAATATTTTTTCCCTCAAACATTGACAGAATGGCTGAAGTGTTCAGATTTTCTGTGTCATCACCAAGATACTTGTAAGTGTTCCTGTTATGATGCAGAAAATCATTTTCGAGGATGTTTAAGGAATAAGGGCAGCACGGCATAAAATGGAAATCTTCCACAGTGCAAGCTGCTTTCTGCGAACACACTGAAGGGTGGTAGCAGAAGTGAAGAAGAGATGTGAGAACATGAGGGAGGCCGCACAACGGGGTTCCCATTTCCTCACTGTGCTGAGGGTCGCCTGTGTGTTCTATTGAATTTCTCTCACAAGTAAAAATGCCTCCAGCAGTATCAGGAAATGGATCTTGCCTCATCTGCAAGAAGTTTCCTTTTCCTCATGGATGTTTCTGTACTGACTGTCTTAGCGCATTTGGGCTGCTGTAACAACCCAGTAATGCCGAAGACTGGAAGACTTATAAACAACAGAAATTTATTTCTCAAAGTTCTGGATGCTGGGGAGTCCAAGATCAAGGTGCTGGCAGATTCAGTGTCTGGTGAGAGCCTGTTTTCAGGTGGCTTGGCTGTAAAGAATCCACCTCCCAATGCAGGAGATACAGGAGATGTGGGTTTGATCCCTGGGTTGGGAAGAACCTCTGGAGAGGGAAATGGCACCCACTCCAGTATGCTTGCCTGGGAAATCACAGGGACAGACGTGAGGGTGAACTATAGTCCATGGAGTTGCAAACAGCCAGATATCACTGAGCACACAGGCATGACAGCCTGCTTCCTGGTCCATAGACAGCCGTGTTCTGGGGTGTCTTCACATGATGAATAAGTGGTGAGCGAGCTCTCTGGGGTCTCTTTTATAAGGGCACTAAGCCTATCATGGTGGGCCTCAGCCTCATGACCTAATCACCTCCCAAAGGTCCCACCTCCAAATAGCATCACCTTTAGGGTTAGGATTTCAGACAAGAATTTTGGGAGAACAACCTGAACAAACCTTCAGCCCACAGCACTGACTATTGCATTATTTGGTTCTGTTGATACACTTTACCCAATATATTACCTGAAAAGTGAATGTGAAAGTGTTAGTCCCTCAGTCTTGTCTGACTCTTTGCAGTCCCATGGACTGCAGACTGCCAGGCTCCTCTGTCCATGGAATTCTCCAGACAAGAATACTGAAGTGGGTAGCCACGCCCTTCTCCATGGGATCTTCCTGATCCAGGAATCAAACCTGGGTCTCCTGCATTGCAGGCAGATTCTTTACCATCTGAACCACAAGGGAAGCCCAATATATTATCTATTCAATAAGAATTCACCCAACTTAAAGAGAGTTATTTTTAATGTTGATAAGGACAGTGTGTCACATTTAATCTGTTCATTGACTAAAAAAAAAAACCCAACACCCCCCACCCCGCACCCCTGC
>NW_011495057.1:5163444-5180744 GCF_000754665.1 Bison bison bison | reverse complement strand
AGGTTCGCTCAGGGAATGCAAGTTACAGGTCAGAGTAGCAGAGGTGAAGGGAGCAAAGGGTGAAGGGAGGGGACAAGAGAAATCCAAGTGTGAAGAGCAAGTCCTAGAGAAAGGTGTAAGCTGGGGGGAGGTAGCAAAGCAATGGCACCCCACTCCAGTACTCTTGCCTGGAAAATCCCATGGACGGAGGAGCCTGGTGGGCTGCAGTCCATGGGGTCGCTAAGAGTCCGACACGACTGAGCGACTTCACTTTGACTTTTCACTTTCATGCATTGGAGAAGGAAATGGCAACCCACTCCAGTGTTCTTGCCTAGGGAGTCCTAGGGACGGGGGAGCCTGGTGGGCTGCCATCTATGGGGTCACAGAGAGTCGGACACGACTGAGGCGAATTAGCAGCAGCAGCAGCGAAAATTGAGAGGAGAGACGAGTGGGAGATCCGGAAAGAGGAAACAAAGAAAAAATGGAAGCAAAGTACTAAATGGATGTAAGGGGGAAAAATTTAGAAAGGAAGCCCATGGTTTTGAAATGATCAGGCAGAAGGATCACCAGCTGTCAACTTGATGTTTCTGCCTGGCCGAGAAACCTTGTCATGCCTCTATGCCTCGTGGCTGCACGGGTCTGAGCCTGGAGGCAGGTTTCGCACAGAGAACTGGTGGTCTGAGGCTGGGGAGGGGGTCATGCTCTGGATACCTGGGTGTACATTCATGAATCTTTGGGTTTCTAGAGAGGTCTTACTTCGGATATGGCTCTTAGACACACGCCGTGGCCAGCAGGACAGAAAGGGGTTCAGCATGCCCCTGCCCCCATGCACGGATGAGTTGCTCTCTGCTCTCCAGCTGGTTCCCTCGAATCCTGGGCCCAGCTGTTCAGACAGCAGATTGTAATTCACTCTAAAGGCGGCTTCCTGTCTACGACCTAACTAGGTGATGACCCAATCTACCCAGAGACAGCTGCTGCTTCTGGGACCACATATGAAGAAAGACACTATGGGTCTTCTCTTCTCTTGATGGTGGAGAAGAATCATTTACTCATCTGCATGAAAACACACTCTAACTCACCACCCCCAACCTCAGCACCCAGGAAGCCACATTGAGGAAACTGGCACAGATATCCTTGAATGCCAGTGGAACGCATCTGGCTGTTTAGGCTGTGTGTGTATGTGTGTGCGCAATAATGAATACATTTCCTCAATGACAAATTCTTCCTATATGGAGGTATCTCCAGGAGGGCAATGGCCCTTGACCAGTTGATTTTGGTTAATCTATGGCAGCAGCAATCCATAGCCACACAGCCCACTATTCTCTCCTGAGTTATGGGGGATAGGCTGAATTTCAAACTAACCTGTGAAGAGTTCTGACTTCCCTATTGCCCTTTTGCTGACCAGCTGCAGAGTCATCCCCTTTATGTCTGGCTCTCTTGGATCCTCAGTAGAGTGAGAAATATGCTAACAGTAGTGTTCCTTGACTTGACTCCATCACCACTCTAGGCCAGCAATGTTTAGATTCCACGGGAGTTACAAATGATGCCCATGGCAGGCAGAATTCCAAGAGGACCCTTAATGGCCATGTCCTTGAGTATGAGCAGGAACTGCAACTTGCTTCTAACTAATAGGATACAAAAAATTTAATGGGACAGCACTGCCAGGAATAGGTTGCTTTCTATGGCAAAGATGAAAGATTCTGCAGGTGTAACTGAGTGGGAGTGAGTTAGTGAGTGACAGTTACTCAGTTGTGTCTGACTCTTTGCGACCCCAGGGACTGTAGCCCACCAGGCTCCTCTGTCCATGGAATTCTCCATGCAAGAATACTGGGGTGGGTTGCCTTTCCCTTCTGCAGTGGATCTTCCCGACCCAGGGATCAAACTCACGTCTCCTGCATTGCAGGCAGATTCTTTACCACTTGAGCCACCAGGGAAGCCCTCTATTCAGTTGACTTCATGTTAAAAAGAAAATTATCCTGAGTGGGCCTGATAAGTCAGGTAAGCCCTTGGCAAGAGGATCTAGAGGTCAGAGATGGGAGAAATAAATTTCTTTCCCCCTGACCTTGAAGAAGATACCATGAGTTCTACAGCTTCAAGGAAATGAATTGTTGACAACCATGTGAGCTTGGAAGGGGCCCTTGATCCTAGGATGTAATTCTGCTGCTGCTGCTGCTAAGTTGCTTCAGTCATGTCCAACTCTGTGCGACCCCCGAGACAGCAGCCCATCAGGCTTCCCCGTCCCTGGGATTCTCCAGGCAAGAACACTGGAGTGGGTAGGATGTAATTCTAGCCTTTGGCTGAAAATGTGATTGCAGCCTTGGGTAGAGAACCCACAGCCCAGGAATCATGCCCTGACCTCACCCATGGAAACTGAGAGAACAGATGTGTGTTGTTTTAAGCCAGCGAGCTTGTAGTAACTTGTTACAAAACAATAGAAAATGAATATAGCATCTCCTAAGAAAGATAGTGAAGCTCTCCTTAGATTAACCTGTAAAGTCTGTGTCTACCAGAGTGACTAATAATAACTATCTATGGAGCACTCACTCTGCCAGAACCTGTGTTCAGGTCTTTGTGTACATTTTCTCTAAAGCTCATAACCACCCAGGCAGGCCGCTAGTAGTGAAGAACCTGTCTGCCAATGCAGGAGACATAAGAGACGTGGGTTTGATCCCTGGATCAGAAGATCCCCTGGAAGAGGGCATGGCAACCCATTCCAGTATTCTTGATTGGAGAATTCCATGGACAGAGGAGCCTGGCAGGCTATAGTCCATAGGGTCATAAGGAGTTGGACAGGAATGAAGTGACTTAGCACACACGCACACGCGCAGCCAGGCAGATATTATTTTGCAGGCGAAAGTGCTAAGACTTAGCATTGTTCAGCAATTTTCCTGAAAGAGTGGAGCCATGATTCAGCTCAGTTTTCTCTCAGAAGCCTTGGCTTTCCCTGCCCACCGTGCTAGACCATGCAGGCCTATATTTAGTGGTTGATGAATGTTTATTTGTAGAGCCCATCTACCATTATTTATCACTGAACCAAAATCAGTGCTTTCTGAGAACCCTCCTTGGGAAAAGCCCTTCCAAGTGGGAGAGGGCCTTGATTATGGTTGTGCAAAGAGGCTAATAACTAAGTCTGAGGACATATCTGACCACCCATGGAAGGTCATTCATTCATTCATTCATTCTCTTGCATTTATTTACTGACTTGGCAAAGAAACACATCCCAGGGAAGAAACAGAATGGGTAGTTTACTGAGGGGGTAAGTCAGATCTTTTAGAGTGTTAGAAAGAGGGTCTTTTGGTAATTATGCCCACTAAGGAAATCAATCTGTCCTATTCTGGGTAAAATGGAATAAGTCTGTAATCTGCATAGGATGAGTTAAAACAAGTTTCCTGTTCAAGAGTCAGGAAAAAGTTCTCAGTTAAGCCTAGTAAGTTCTGATTTTTGACAGTGGTCATGAAACAGAGCATCCAGTTTTCACACCTCCCTGGCAAGTGCAGGTGTGAGTGGAAAATTCCCCTGAGCACCGCAAATACTTACGGAATGTCTATGGTGTGCCTGATGCTGTTCCAAGTGCCGGTGACACAGTGAGGGAAAAACAGAAGCAAAGACCCTGCCTCTTGCAGCTTTTACATTAGTTGGGGCCTTGGGAAATAAACAGAAATCCGTGCTGCAACATCAGGATCAGCCTCCCTCTTTGTTGGAGACATGTGGTGGAGGGTAGGCGTGGGCAGGGGGAGCGGCTTGGACAGTTTTTGCAGCAATGCCGTCGGGGTGAGAGAAGTTGGTGGCTGGGCCGAGAGCACAGCAGTGGAGGCAGAAAGAGATACTTGGGAATGATGGATGTGGACCCATGGAAGCCCATGATTGAGGAAAGGTGTCACAGCAGCTTCAAGAAGCCTCCAGGGGATCAGGGGCTTGTGAAGGAGAGGACAGAGGTCACGGGAGAAGTCAAAGCAGACGCAGCCCCCGCACCTGGCCCTCTTCTCTCCCCTCTCCCCCACCTCAGTCACACACTCAGGGGGTCCTGTCCTTCTGCAGACTGAGCCCACAGGCAGGGATCAGCAGCTGCTGGCCTCCAGGTGTTTGCTTGGTGGAGGCTGTTTACAGGCTTCAAATGCAGTTTGAGTTGAAGCAATTTCCCCAGTAGCAGAAATCTCAGTGCAGGTTTCTCTTCTGACAACTGAACAGCAACGTTAGAGGAAAACTTCATCATGAATGTTTAATACAAACATGAAACCACAACGATCCCAGGACATGCCCGTGTAACCAGGTGCCAAATTTTGGCCAGGATGTTATCCTTTTGGAGGGAGTACAGAGAAAGAGAGGAGTAGCCCACGATGAAGCTTGGACATCCGGATTGTTGTCCTTTGGCACCTTCACTTTTTGTTAAATTGGAGTACAATTTCTTGACAATGTTGTTTTAGTTTCTGCTGTACAACAACATGAATCAGCTATCTGTGTATATGTATCCCCTCTCTCTTGGGTTTCCCTCCCCCCGCCCCATTCCTTGTCCCATCCTTCTGGAGCACCCAGCAGTGCTCCCAGTGCTATACAGCAGCTTCTCACTAGGCACCTTCATTTTTAACTAAACATAGTCAGGTTGCCTTTTTAGCACAGACTGGTGGGCTGCAGTCCATGGGGTCACTAAGAGTCGGACACAACTGAACGACTTCACTTTCAATTTTCACTTTCAATTTTTACTTTCATGCATTGGAGGAGGAAATGGCAACCCACTCCAGTGTTCTTGCCTGGAGAATCCCAGGGACCGGGGAGCCTGGTGGGCTGCTGTCTATGGGGTCGCACAGAGTTGGACACGACTAAAGCGACTTAGCAGCTGCAGTCCTTTACCACATTTTTACACTGTTACTCTGTTGCTGAAATGCCACTTTATTACAACTTGCCCAAATTGTCGAACCATATGAAGTACCCTGATGCTCTTCAGGGTTTAGGCAATCCCAAACTCACCCTGTCCAACCCAAGTCTCTCCTTGAACCCCTCCTGTGCCAGGGAAGCTTCTTTTTTTCTATGGTATCCCTTCTGGTTGTGACAGTTTTAACCATTACGGAGAGCTTTCTTATGCTGAGCCCCAACCTATTTTTCTGTTAATATAATTTCCACTCATTCCTCCCAGTTTTTTCTTTGGAAGATAACTTTTACTTACAAACTAAAAAGTAGAAAAACAAAGTTCTATTCTTGCTCTCACATCTGATTCTGCTTTTTGTTTATAGACCCAGGAAACCTTTGAAAATGTGTGCAAGAAGAATGATTAGGGTTGGCATTAAATGCTTAAGTTTCTAAATTGTCTTAGAAGTCTCATCAAATTAAATCAGATCTGCAGTGTTAAATGACAGCAAAAGAAGCTTAGATCAGTCAAAGGGAGCTGGAATGGGATTTTATTTTTCACTCCCAAGGTGGTTGTCAGCTAATATTGTTCCTGAGGTGAACTTAGGTCACTGTTGTAAGTTTACATTCAGGATTCCCAAGCCAAAAAATTTCCTTGGAAGAAACCCTTTTCCTTTTGTTAAATACGAGACAAACAGGCATCCCACTGAGATGGACCTCCTCCCTCCCCAGCCTGCCTGCACTGCAGGAGTTGCTGGGACAGAATTCACTCCAACAGCTCAGGTACCAGTTGCTGAGAAAAGGATGGATTTCTTAGAATGATAATTGATGGAATAAAAACTTTGCTGGGGAGGGGTCCAGAAAAATAGTCAACCCCCAAGGAAAGAGAGGAGAGGATAATAAGGAAAGGAGAGGAGGAGAAAAGAACAGAACAGAGGGATCATATAAGGATTTCCCCCTGAATTTATGGAGATCAGTCAGTCCTAAAGGAAATCAACTCTGAATATTCATTGGAAGACTGATGCTGAAGCTGAAGCTCCAATACTTTGGCCACCTGATGTGAAGAGCCAACTCATTGGAAAGGACCCCGATGCTGGGAAAGATTGAAGGCGGGAGGAGAAGGGGACGACAGAGGATGAGATGGTTGGATGGCTTCATCAGCTCAGTGGACATGAGTTTGAACAAACTCTGAGTGATAGTGAAGGACAAGGAAGCCTGGTATGCTGTTGTTCACGGAGTTGCAAAGAGTTGGACACAATTGAGTAACTGAACAACAACTAGCAAATTGAATTTATTTCAATAGAATGCAGGACAAATAATATTGTATATACTTCTATATGTGTGTAGAAATGTATACCTCTGTGTGTGTGTGTGTGTGTGTGTATCAGCTGTGATGGTGGAGGTAGTGGGGTGGAGATGCTATATTTAGGATTAAGTGTTTTGGTTCTCCATGTGACAATATTTTCCTAAAACAGACTCAATAGTTTTGCTTGTATATTTAATAGTTTCTTATAGAGACATTCCAGATGTTAAGTCACTGTAGAGATTGCACATTTTTAAACCTCACATTCCACATGTTCAGATCGCTAGCGGGATTATGACGGAGTAACATTCCTTTTCTTAAGCCCCACCAAGTTCAGAGCAGAGGCATTCTCGCTCCATGAGGAATCACTGTGTATGTCAATTGTTCTGCTTACTTTGACCTTCATGTCAGGTGAGGCTTTTATTGCCATTTAAGCAAAGATGCTGAGGATAAACCATTTTATCTTCAAGGAGCTTAGGAGGAACCATAAGGCAAAGTATTTTGCCCTCGATGTAAATGCATCTCTCCGACAATTTATTGGCAGATGTATCTGGGTGACAATGGATTTCTAAATTGAGTATTCTGCCTGAAGAATGGCCTCTGATGTGCATTAAGACCTGTATTGTAATAAACACACCTCTCAATTTGTGGGGCTCTAGTTTCCTGATTATATTATGCATCAATCTTTAGGACAGTTGTCAGACTGTAGTTGCTAGCTGAGCAGTCAGAGTAAATGGATATTTCTTGGCACAAACCTTACTGGTTAAGTCAAGGAGAATCTTTTAAGGCATTTGAGAGGGCTGTATCGGGTGCTTTTTAAAGATTAGCCTTAAAAAGACTCTGGTCGTTTTCTCTAAGTGCCACATCATTTAAGACATTTACTCCTCCTAGCTCTAGTTGTTGTTGTGTGTAAGAAATGCCAGAAATGCAGAGGCTTCTGATAGGTGCAGACACATTGTCCTAGGGACTCCTTACACTACTAGGTCCCTCTTCCCTTCTTTCCTCCTTCCTTCTGTCCATAAACATTTATGAGTACCTACTAAGTGCCAGTTGCTGTGCAAGGTGATGTTATGCAGTGACAAACAAAGGTATATAACCCTTCCCTCTTTGAGCTTACAAGACAGTACAACCTCAGCTGGACTTGCTGGCCTCTCTCCCTCAGTCTCTCTCTGTCAGAGGTCTAAACTTGGCCTCAAGCCCCAGACTTTGTAGCCATAAAATACTGACTTATAACTGGACTTTGCTGAATTATCTCATACATCTGTTTGCTAGTGTTGTGATGGGTTGATGTGTTTCACCTTCAAGAATCACACTTGCATTTTTGTCAAGACAAGTACTGCTTTAAAAGTGTGGTTAGACTGACTGTAGGACATCCCATGTTTAGTCCTGAATGCCTAGTCTTCAACGGAATCGGCAGTGTTTGATTAAAGGCAACAAAATTACTTTTAAATCCTAGGATAGGCTTTACCTTTGAAATATGTTCTATTTTTGACTACCAGGGAGTTTTTAATGATTCTGTTTTATCTCCATGGTTGGACATTACCTCTGTTTCATTCCTTAAAAGTGGGTTGCCATACAATGTACAATATACTTTAATTATCACATGCATATGTGCTAAGTCGCTTCATTCGTGTCTGACTCTTTGTGACACTATGGACTGTAGCTTGCCAGGCTCCTCTGTCCATGGGATTCTCCAGGCAAGAACACTTGGAGTGGGTTGCCATTTCCTTGTCCAATGCATGAAAGTGAAAAGTGAAAGTGAAGTCGCTTAGTCATATCCGACTCTTCGCGACCCCATGGACTGCAGCCCACCAGGCTCCTCTGTCCATGGGATGTTCCAGGCAAGAGTACTGGAGTGGGGTGCCATTGCCTTCTCCATCATATAGAGCAGTGAGATCCTTATATCAATGTTTTTATTTCCTCCTCACATCCTGTTCACTATTGTTGTCATACGTTTCATTTCCACATATGTTAACAAACCCCATAATATATGGTTATTATTTTTGGTTTAAACAATTAATTATCTTTTAAAGGGATTAAAAATTAGAAAGTTTTTTTTTTTTTAAGATGTCTTATATGTTTCCCACAAGCTTATTATTTCAGATGTTCTTCATTCCTTTGTGTAGATCCAAGGGAAAGATTGAAGGCAGGAGGAGAAGGGGACGACAGAGGATGAGATGGGTGGATGGCATCACCATCTCGATGGACATGAGTTTGAGTAAGCTCTGGGAGTTGATGATGGACAGGGAAGCCTGGTGTGCTGCAGTCCGTGGGGTTGTGAAGAGTCAACATGACTGAGTGACTGAACCAAACTGAACTGAACTGAAATTTCAATCTAGTTTAATATCCTTGGCTTGAAAAACTTCTTTCCGGTTTTATTAGCACAGTTCTACTAATGGTGAATTCTCTCTGCTTTTGTTTGTCTGATAAATTCTTTATTTTGCCTTTATTTTTGATAGATGTTTTCACTGGGCATACTTTTCTCTAGAAGTCTAGATTGACAGTGTTTCTTTTCAACACTTAAAAGATGTCTTTCCACTGTCTTCTGGCTTAAACATTTTTGACAAGAAGTCTGCTTTAATTCTTATCTTTGTTCTTTGTTATATGAGTGAGTGAGTGAAAGTTGCTCAGTCGTGTCTGACTCTTTGCGACTCTGTGGACTTGTAGCACACCAGGCTCCTCTGTCCGTAGAATTCTCCAGGCAGGAGTACTGGAGTGGGTAGCTGTTCCCTTCTCCAGGGGATCTTCCTGACCCAGGAATCGAACCAGGGTCTCCTGCATTGTAGGTGGATTCTTTACCAGCTGAGCCACAGGGAACACAACTTCAAATGCATCACAGAAGTTGAGAAAACTTGGGGACCAGCTGTGGTCTAGGCAGGCCCCGGCAGTCATACCGGCAGTTCCCCTGGGCTTTTACTGGCAGGAACTTAGTGTCCCAGGCTGTGCTCCTAAGCACAGCCATGACCGTGTCCAGGATGCCAGCGACCACCACGTTGTAGGTCAGCACCATCTCATACACCTGGCTGGCCATGTTCTTCCAGATCATAGGGAAGGGGTCGCAGAGCAGGAGGAAGAGCTGTGGGAGGACCTTTCTGCTCACGTCTCTGGGGAACTGCACCAGCCCACAGAACACTTCGATGCTGGACCGTGGTTTCTGGACGTCTTTGGAAACTTGATCTCTTCCTTATGTTATGTAGTATGTCTTTTTTCCTCTGCTTGATTTAAAAACTTTTTTTCTCTTTATTACTGGTTTTCAGTTATTTGATTATGATGTGCTTTGTGTGATATTCTGCTTGAGGTTCATCATACTTACTGTATCTGTTAGATTATAGTTGTTAATCACATTGGAAAATTTGGGTCATTATTTCTTTTTCTCTCCTCGGATATTTTTGTCATTTTGCTCCTTTCTCCCATTTCCTTCTGGTATTTCAATTACATATACTTAGACTATTCGACGGAGAAGGCAATGGCAACCCACTCCAGGACTCTTGCCTGGAAAATCCCATGAACAGAGGAGCCTGGTAGGCTGCAGTCCATGGGGTTGCTAGGAGTCGGACACGACTGAGCTATTTCACTTTCATGCATTGGAGAAGGAAATGGCAACCCACTCCAGAATTCTTGCCTGGAGGATCCCAGGGACGGCGGAGCCTGGTGGGCTGCCGTCTGTGGGGTCGCACAGAGTCGGACACGACTGAAGCGACTCAGCAGCAGCAGCAGCAGCAGCCATAGACCATTGAGTCCTGTTTTTTTTGTTTTTGTTTGTTTTGTTTTGTTTGTTTTTCAGTCTTCTTTTTCCTGTGTACTTCATTTTATTTAGCTTTTATGATTGTCTTCAAGTTGACCAATCTTTCTTCTGCAGTACCTAATCTGTTGTTAATTCTTTCCAGTGTATTTGTTTCATTTATACATTGTTGCTGTTCTTATTTTTCATTTTTGGAAGTTCTAATTGGGTATTTCTTTCCTTATTATGTTCATCTTTTCTTTATCTCCTTCAGTATACTTTAAGTTGAGCTGTTTTAATTCCATTTATCTGTGCTAATCATATCCGTCACTTGTGGATCTGTTTATGTTGAATGATTTTTATTGTAGTTATGGGTCTTTTTTCCTTGCTTCTTCTATCTAGCTAGTTTTACTCAATGTTCAACGTTGTAAATTTTATGTTGCTATGCACCATGTCTTTTTGTATTCCTTTAAGGAATGTTAGACTTTGTTTCGACACAAAGCTAAGTTAACTGGGCTAAGCTGATATGTTTAAGACCTGTCTTTAAATTTAATTAGGGCAAATCTAGAACAACTATTATTATTGGGTTAATTTAGCTCCATTTCTAAAGTGTGCCATTTCTAAGAAGAAGTTAATGAATTCTCAGCCCTGTGTGGATTCTGGGATTTGTTTATCTTACAACTACCCAATAACTGTTCTTTCCTTTGAAATCGTTTTTTTGCTGGTCTCATGGGGTATTGACTTGTTCGTGAACAGATCAAGGAAAAATTTAAGGGGACTCCTATGTAGATTTCTGGAACCCTTTCTCTGCATATCTTCCTTTGTTCTGAAAATTCTAGCTGCTCTGTCTTTCCTGAACCCTGGTCAGTGTTTTCTTAACTCTACAAGAATTTTAGGCTTTGTTTGAGTTTTCATTCCTTAGTCCTGGAAACTACCTCCAGGTTGCCAGGTGGGACAATCATAAAGCTCATCTTTTTTTTTTTCCCCTTTGTATCTTTTTTTCTCTGGGATCACAGTTTTTCATGTCTCTGTTCAATGTCAGAAAGCAGCTATTTAATATATTTCATTTTAATTTCTGTTTATATTGTTTATATTTATATTTAATATTGTTTATATTTCTGTAGTAATTATTCCTTCACAAGGGGGAAGTTGAATGATATATTACTTATACATTTTAAAGCACATGGCAGATGTGAAAAAAAAGAGAACAGTTTTATTTTCGTGTGTAATAAGACAGAAATTTTAGTCAAGACCTTTAAAAGATAGATATAAGATATATCAATATGAGTCAGAAGGCAGATTTCTCTGTAGCGTGTGATAAAAAATGAGTAACCAAAAAATCAATTATATGACTCTTAAGATCAACGTGGTGGGTATACAGGAATGTATAGTAGAAACCGAGAAAGATTGTTTTGAGGGACCTTTCCAGAGAGAGCTAATGTTCTTCTGTGATCCTAGCTTTACCAGAGAGAAAGGTAGATATTTTCCCTTCATTCAGTCCTGTGAGAAGGGCTGTAATGTGACCTGTTTTAGAGATTGATATGTATTTTGTAAACTTGGGGGAACTTGGAGGCCATCTGAGAAACTAATGTATGAGGGGAGGGTGTAGAAACTGCTGATAGATGAGTCAAGGGAGAGGTGGTTATTTTGCAATGTGTGTTTTCTTAGAATTTGCCAGGGTAAAGAATGCATAAGTGCTGCCTATAGGCCAGATGTGGGATAGTCATGAGCAAAAGGAAATGAGGGAGACTGTAACACAAGACGGAATTTTGACTTTATTGTGAAGCTGAGCATTCAAATTGTAAACTGAGGCAGTGTGACGTAAGTACGAGAAAAGTTTACCTACTTGAGTTTCTTTTTTTTAAGTATATTAGTATTTGGAAGAAATAGCACCAGTGAACACACATAAAGGATCAGTGTGTTGTGAAATAAAGCCCTTGAACCAGTGTGTCATGCTTATTCTACATACTTGAAAACAGCTTTAATGACTGTCAATGTGCCCATCCCTAAGGGGTGATTCCACTCCATTTCACAGGCACCCTCTTTCTCAGATAACCTCAAAGATTGGAAGAGATTAGGGAACTGTTCTGAACAATGAGAAGTAAAAGAAAGTCTACTTGGAAAAATTTTGCTTCCTGATACAAGGGGGATATGAGAGAGGAACTCTCACTGGCAACACCTCTTGCCTTTTCCTCCTGATTTGAACATGATTGTATTTACAGCAGTGGCAGCCATCTTGTGACATGGGGCAACAAGTCTAAGGACAGAGTTGGCATGCTGAGGCTGGCAGGAGAGCTTACCGCAAGGTTACGTAATTGGCACAAGAGGAGCATCAGTGCTCATAAACTCAACCTCCTCATACAGAAGGAGGTTCAGTGCAAGTTCAAGACCCCATGGTCAGTGATAGTGGCGGTGAAGCTTATTTTCCTGTTAGATCAGTTCAAGAGTTTGGAGCATGTTTTCTGGAAATTAGCCTCAAGCCTTATTTTTTACTCCTTCTATCCTTCTGTAAGTTACCCAGTATCCTTATGGTAAGATTGGTATTACCTTCTCATTCATCAGTAAGAGTCAACTTCCTTCACTTTCTTTTAAGGACCTTGATGAATACAAAGCATATAGAACTTCTCATTTATTGGCCCTTTGGGCCAAGAGTCAAGTGTTTACTTGTGTTAAAAAGAACTATGACTCAGGAGCAGAAATCTGGCTTACCCACCTAGTTTAGTTGGCATACTGAACGGGCAGTGGCAGTACTGTCAGGGAAACCATCATCTGAGACGTCTCAAGAAATAAGCAGCACTCAATGGCTCTACTGTTTACTTCTTGACTAAGTTTGAATTTACGCCACCATACATAGCTGTTGCAGGGGCCTCAGGTTCTAAACAAAGTGTCCAGTGTAGCTGAGACTATTTCCTCTCTCTCAGTGTAGTCAGTTACATCACTGAACACAATCTTTAAATCCATAGGGTAATACGATTCATGTGATCCTTGCGCTCTTTGCCCACACAGGAACTGTGACTTTGCCATACTTGGTACTTTTGCCATAATGGTACTTTTACTCACGAGTGTGTATGTAAACCTTCCTTCTTGTAAGGTAGTAGGAATATCTATAATGTCCTGACATTTGTGACTGTGGAGCCCAGAGACCCTCTTTTGGCTGCTGGCCAGTGTTCAGATCATCACAGTCCTGGACAGTTGAGAAGTGGCAGGGATCAGATGGCCATGTGGTAGGTGATGGGGACAAGAAGGTCAGCACCAACAGAAGCAAAGGGGAGATTTACAGAACCAAGACCCTCATCTGAGAAGCCCTAGGGGCCACCTGTGACTTGCACCTCCCAGAACTCTGGATATGTTGGGGCCGCAATTTTACTCTGAGGGTATGTTTGAAGAAAGACTGTGATACTATAGAGAGAGGTCCTTGATGCTATGGGTCTTACATAGCCACCCAACTGGATGAATGATATCACTGCCATGTCCCATGCTTCAGCAGTGATGGCCCATTCATTTTATTGCTTACTGTTGCAAGAAATGGTCTGCTTTTTTTTCTTTCATGTGTCTGATTTTTCTGAGCAGGACATTTGGAATAAAGCCCTCAATATACATCCTGTTAGTGAGGGAGGTTTTTTTTTTTTAATGCTATTGAAATTATAGCCCTGAACAACAGAGTAACATTCATACACCCAGGCCCCATTAAATTATTATTTTTTAATGGTGCAAATGTTTCTGAAATTGACTGGTACAATGTAGACATGCTGAGTATTCACTGTATTATTATTTTTGGGCAGCAGGAGGGGCTGAGGAAATGGAATAAAATGGTTCCAGAATCTCAGCAGTGCATGATGGGGGCACTAAACACATAGTTACACTTTTTAAAAAAAGATCTAGAAAATATAGTAGCGAGGGAGCTTTATCTGAGAAAGTTTATTTGGGAAGTAACACAGTGACTAAATTATTATTATTGACTCAAAGGTGGTTTAAGAGAAAAACTCACGCCCTCAGTGCTTACAATAAGTTAGCTGATTTTTATCCAGAGTAAGGCCTCCTTCCTCCTTTGCCCACATTTCAGAGTTTGCATTCCCCTAGTTAATGACTTTAAAATAGTAAAGTCTTTCTGAAAGGGTACCGTTAAGTTGGTGATATCTGGTTAAAATCAGAAGAAACTGACAAAGATCAAAGCCCTGACTCAAACCTGCCAGGCTCTGTCTGCACTGCCTGTCCAGGCCATCCATTGCTGTCCCTGGGTGGAGGTGCCACCCACTGCTCCTGAGTGGGAGTGCTCAGCCTGATAAGTCACAGGATGCCCCTCCAGGCACCAGAGTGGGGATGGGGAGGCCAGATGGAAGGAAGTGTGCTCAGCACTC
Source organism: Bison bison bison (assembly GCF_000754665.1). Lineage (NCBI taxonomy): Eukaryota > Metazoa > Chordata > Mammalia > Artiodactyla > Bovidae > Bison > Bison bison. Next base: position 5,166,541 of record NW_011495057.1, on the reverse strand, counting down.
TGTCACCACTGGCTGGCTGCCATCACCCGGACACTCCGCACTCCTTGCTGAGGGAATGTCACTGTCCTGCCTGTGTGACGGGCTGGCTGTCCTCAGAATCCTCCGGGGCAGGATGCCGCAGCACCGTACCGTGTTGTCATGGTTACTTAGCCATCTCCCCAGAGTCGTGACATCAGTGTCTCCGAGGGGCAAGAGCTCTACCTCATGCATATGCATGTGCTCGGCAGGGGCCTGGCCACATCTGAGCATCTTATAGTATTTTAGTAGAAAATGAATAGAGAGGGAGGGAAAGGTGACATGGGGAAGGATAGTGAAGATGACAGGAGGGCACGTTATTAAATGAAGGGACGAAGGTACCCGCTGGCCGTGTTGGGGGAAGACGTGAAGGGTTAATGCTGTGTTGGGATTCCCGGTTTTAAATTAACCATCTGCTTCGTCACACCAGGCTCTCAGTCACACTTTCAGAGTTCTATACTTTTTAGATGACTTCCATGGACAATATTACATTTCACTCTCAAAACAACCCATGACAATGTTATGTCCTGGGGGGCTATCAGATGAGGAAACCAAGGCCAGAGAAGGTGGGGGCACCTCGGAAATTTCACACAGTTAGCCATGGGGTTCATACCGCAGGCCACTTCCCTAAACTCCCAGCTCAAGATTCATTTTTGTTTCTGCAACCTCTTAGGAACCGATAGCTTCCAGAAGGCAGAGGTTTTTCAGGGGACAGTATTAAGTGGCTATCTTCTCCACTAGGCTGAGTTCTTCATGAGTGAGCATATTGTCTGAATCATTTCTGTGTCAGCAGCACCTCCCACATAGTAGGCACTTAATGAATATTGAACTGAATAACTATTCATGTCTGAGGGACCCCAGGGCTTCATAAAAAGCCAGATGATCTACTGCTCTGCATTGCAAATGTACTGACGCCAAATTTGAAGTTAACATTTTCCAGTGATGTTTCAAGAGTAAGGCTGTCTGGGGGGTCCCTCCAGTTAATGCAGAGCTAGTTGAAGAGGGTGCCCCCTGCCCTCCACCTAGACTAATAAGCCATGTCTCAGAGTCTTCCTGTGACTGTGATAGTCACCCATGACCTCCACACACACTTGGAATAGTGTGGGAACCCTGCGCTCGGGTGAGGATGGTGACAGAGGGAGCCAAAACCCAACAGGTAAAAGATTACTTTTACCTATTACATGGTGCCATGTAATTGTCACATCAAGGAAATTCTGCCGTTTGTCACAAGTTATTTAGCGGTTGAAGTGATTGAGCCAGAACCACGAGAGTTAGACTAAATGAGGGATATTTCCGAAGTTAATGGCACACGGGGGATTGTTCATCAGAGAATTCACCCTACTTATGTGAGGGCAGCTGTGGCATTTGGGCCACAAACAAGCTCTGTGCTTCAAGCCTGGGGATGCTGATCCCAGTATTTCCTGTTCAGGGAATGGATTTGTAACAGACAAGCGGCATTTATTACCACCGGGCTTCTAAGCAGCACCATCGGCAAGCATCCAGGGCAGAGATTCTGGAGGTTGAGAGATGTGTCTCTTCTCTCACTATATTCCCCCTTGGGAGGGTCCATGTCAGGGGAAAAGTGATTCAGGTTTTCCGGTTTTTTCCTCTAAAGCGTGACTTGTGGTTTTTGTTTCTAAACCCTAAAAGGAGCTGGAACATGGTTGGGCCCATCTCATTATCCCAGGTATCAATTGTGGATCATAATCTACCCCAACACTGGGCTTCCCAGGTGGCCCAGTGGTAAAGAATCCACCTGCTAAAGCAGGAGACACAGGATAAGGAAGTTCAATCCCTGGGTTGGGAAGATCCTTGAAGCAGAAAATGGCACTCCAGTATTCTTGCCTGGAAAATCCCATGGACAGAGGAACCTGGTGGGCTACAGGCCATGGGGTTGCAAAAGAGTTGGACAGGACTGAGCATGCATGCACACAGGTGACATCCAGCTGGTGGAGACGATGGCTTTGTTCCTTTGTTTAGGGCCTTGGTACGGAAGGTTGGGCTCAGCTGGGAGTGTCAATAGAATCGCTGACGTGTTAGCTCCTACCTTGGTCATGTCAGGGTAGCTGGATATTTTCCATGGTGGCTCGGGGCTCCTAGAATAAGGTTTCAAGAGGCCAAGTGTTTCAGAAGGTTCTTAAAATAAGGCTCCTTATAGTTTGGCCTCAGAAATTCAAGAACATAACTTCTGCTACACTTTCTACCTGTCAGATCACTAAGGCCAGCCCAGTACAGGGGGAAAGGTTGACATTCTACCCCTGACTGGGAGGAGTAGCCAAAAATGAGCAGTTGTCCTTGATCTAGCCATCCCAGTTCTCTCTCTTGGTACTTGAGAGAATCATCATTTGCAGTTGGCATCGAGAGGCAGCCTTCTTTTGTCCTTTTCTTGCTGCTAGTCCTGTGTCCCTCCTGCTTCCTTCACTTTTGTCTTGCTCCCCGTCCTACATTCTGGATCCCCTTGCCCACTTCTCCAGCTGCCAAACAGGAAAGCAATGCTGTTAAGGAGTTAGCAGATGTCTTTTTCAGAACTCAAAGAAATGAAGGTCTAAACGGAAGAATCTGGGGCACTGTTTGATAAAATCTTTCAAGGCAAGAAGCATTTTGTGTACACCTTAAGTTCTACTGGACGGGTGGCCTCCTGCTGTCCTTTACTCCAGGATGTTTTTAACTGGAGAGAGGCAGGAGGCAAAAGATTGTTTAATGGTCAGTGTGCATGAGAGCGTTTATTACAGCTTTCATTTTTAAGTGCATTCTCATTCCTTCAACACTTATCGAACATGTGATCTGTACCATGCTCAGTGTTAAGCTGGAGAAGAAGATGGGAGTGTAGCTCTGGGTTGGGGAGGTCACATGGAGGTCAGGTGAAGAGAGTCACCTGATAGCCAGTCACCTTTGATTTTCTCCTCAGATTTTTTTCCTTTAAAATTTTTTTTAAAATTTAATTTATTTATTTACATTTTTGGCCTCCCTGGGTCTTCATTGTTGCATGTGGGTGTTCTCTAGTGCATGTGCTTCTCACTGTGATGGCTTCTCTTGTGGTGGAGCTTGGGCTCAGTAGTTGTGGCACGTGGGCACAGTTGCC